>NC_054473.1:82401192-82701192 GCF_017639515.1 Carcharodon carcharias
CCACTCACACACACCCTCAAAACTCACTAACACACGCATCCACTAACTCACTCACACACTCATCCACACACTCAAACACTCAATGAAAATTCACTAACAAACTCATCCACTCACTCAATCACACACTTATCCACTCTCAAATTCCCACAACTCACACACACTCATTCACTCAGTCACGCAAACACTCAAAACTCACTAACACACTCATCCACTCAATCACTCACACACTCATTCACTCACACACACACATTCACTATTCACCCACACAATCATCCATTCATTTGAACACACTCATCTGCTCACTCACAGAGACTCAACTCACTCACACATACTCACAACTCAGTAGCACACTCATCCACTCACTCACACACACACACTCACAGCTCACTAACATACTCATCTACTCACTCACACACATAAAACTCACTGGCCTATTCATCCACTCACTTACTCACTCACACACATTCTCACAACTCAATAACATGCTCATCCACTCACTCACACACATACAGGTCCACTCACACACACACTCATCCACTCACTCACTCACACTCATCCACTCACTCACACACCTACACACAACTCACTAACACACTCATGCACTCACTCACACACACTCACAACTCACTCACACACATACACACAACTCACTAAAACACTCAATACACTCATTCAATGAAACATTCATCCACTCACTAACACACGCTCCCAGAACTCAAGACACACTCATACACTCGGTCACGCACGCTCTCACAACTCACTAAAATACTCATCCACTCAATCGCACACACGCAATCATCCACTCACTCACACACACTCATACACTCATTCACACATTCTCACAACTCATTACCAATCTCATCCAACCACTCACATATACACACACACATACTCACAACTCACTAACACACTCATCCACACACTCACACACACTCACAACTCACACGCACACTCATTCACTCACTGACAAAGACACTCACAACTCATGGACACATTCATCCACTCACTCACTCACACACTCATTCACCCACTCAAACACACAATCACAAGTCACTAACACACTCATCCACTCACTCATACACACTCAGAGCTCACACACTCATCCACTCACTCACTCACACACTCATCCACTCACTCAAACACACACGCACATCTCACTAACACACTCATCCACTCACACACATTCCACTCACTCACACACTCTCCCACAAATCACATACTCATTCACTCACACACACATTCACAACTCACTAATACATTCATCCACTCAATCGCTCACACACTCATCCACTCACTCAATCACACTCATCCACTCACTCACATACTCACCACTCACTCATACACACACACACACACACACACACACAAACACACACACTCACAACTCAATAACACACTCATCCACTCAGGCACACACACTCATCCACCCACTCACACACATACCCACAACTCACTAACACACTCATCCACTCACACACACTCACAAATCACATGCACACTCATCCCCTCACTGACACAGACACTCACAACTCACGAACACATTCATCCACTCAATCGCTCACACACTCATCCACTCACTCAATCACACTCATCCACTCACTCACATACTCACCACTCACTCATACACACACACACACACACACACACACACACAAACACATACACTCACAACTCAATAACACACTCATCCACTCAGTCACACGCACTCATCCACTCACTTGCATACAATATGATCCACTTACTCACACACAATCATCCACTCAGGCACACACACTCATCCACCCACTCACACACATACCCACAACTCACTAACACACTCATCCACTCACACACACTCACAAATCACATGCACACTCATCCCCTCACTGACACAGACACTCACAACTCACGAACACATTCATCCACTCAATCACTCACACACTCATCCACCCACTCAAACACACAATCACAACTCACTAACACACTCAGCCAATCACTCACTCACACATTCATCCACTCACACACAAATCACAAATCACGAACACACTCATCTACTCACTCACCCACAAACTCACAACTGATTAGAACACACTCTCACAAATCACTAACACACTCATCCACTCACACACACTCACAGATCACACACACTCATCCACTCACTCACACAAACACTCACAACTCACTAACACACCCATCCAATCACTCACACACACTTCCACAACTCACACATACTCATTCGCTAACTCACACCAACAAGGATAACTCATTAAGAAAGCTCATACACTCACACAATCACAAACACAGCCACTAACTCCCACACACTCCCACAACTCACACACACTCATTCACTCACTCACACACACACACCCACAACTCACTAACACACTCATCCACTCAATCAATCGCACACGCATCCACTCACACACACACACTCACAACTCACACACATATTCATCCACACACTCAAACACACACGCACAACTCACTAACACAATTATCCACTCACTCACTCACACACCATCCACTCACTCACACACTCTCCCACAACTCACACACTCATTCACTCACACAAACATTCACAACTCACTAACACAATCATCCACTCAATCACTCACACACTCATCCACTCACTCAATCACACTCATCCACTCACTCAAATACTCACCACTCAGGCACACACACTCATCCACTCACTCACACACATACTCACAACTCACTAACACACTCATCCACTCACTCACACACAATCACAACGCACATGCAAACTCATCCCCTCACTGACACAGACACTCACAACTCACGAACACATTCATCAACTCAATCACTCACACACTCATCCACTCACTCAAACACACACGCACAACTCACTAACACACTCATCCACTCACACACACATTCACAACTCACTAACACATTCATCCACTCAATCGCTCACACACTCATCCACTCACTCAATCACACTCATCCACTCACTCACATACTCACCACTCACTCACACACACACACGCGCACACACAACTCAATAACACACTCATCCACTCAGTCACACACACTCATCCACTCACTTACATACATTCTCATCCACTCACTCACACACAATCATCCACTCAGTCACAAATGCACACTCATCCCCTCACTGACACAGACACTCACAACTCACTAACACATTCATCAACTCAATTACTCACACACTCATCCACCCGCTCAAACACACAATCACGACTCACGAACACACTCATCCACTCACTCACTCACACATTCATCCACTCACACACAAACTCACAAATAACGAACATACTCATCCACTCACTCACACACACTCATCCATTCACTCGCACACAATCACAACGCACATGCACACTCATCCCCTCACTGACACAAACACTCACAACTCACTAACACTCTCATCCACTCACTCACTCACACACTCATCCACTCAGTCAAACACACACGCACAACTCAATAACACACTCATCCACTCACTCACTCACAGACCCATCCACTCACTGAAACACACTTCCACAACTCACGCACACTCATTCACTCACTCACACACACAAGGATAAGTCACTAAGACACTCATAAATTCCCTCAATCACACACTCAGCCACTCACTCACACACACTTCCACAACTCACACACACTCATTCACTCACTCACACACACACCCACAATTCACTAACACACTCATCCACTCATTCAATTGCACACGCATCCACTCACACAAACACACACTCACAACTTAGACACATATTAATCCAATCACTCACACTCACGCTCACCGCTCACTCACATACACACTCATCAACTCACTCACATACACGCTCACAACTAATTCATATCCACTCATTCACTCATTCACACACTCATTCACTCACAAACACACACTCACAACTTAAGAACGCACAGACACACTCTTCCACTCAATCTCACGCTCACAACTCACATGCACACTCATCAACCCATTCACAAAGACACTCACAACTCACTAACACACTCAACCACTCACTCACTCACACACCCATCCACTCACTCACACACACTTCCACAACTCACACACACTCATTCACTCACTCACACCCACAAGGATAACTCATTAAGACGCTCGTACACTCACACAATCACAAACTCAGCCACTCACTCACACACACTCCCACAACTCACGCACACTCTTTCACTCACTCACACACACACAGCCACAACTCACTAACACATTCATCCACTCACTCACTCACACACTCATCCACTCACTCAAACACACACGCACAACTCACTAACGCACTCATCCACTCACTCACTCACACACTCATGCACTCATACACACATTCACAACTCACTAACACATTCATCCACTCAATCACTCACACACTCATCCATTCACTCAATTACACTCATCCACTCTCTCACATACTCACAACTCACTCACACACACACACACGCACACTCATAACTCGATAACACACTAATCCACTCAGTCACACACGCTCATCCACTCACTTACATACATTCTCATCCACTCACTCACACAAAATCATCCACTCAGTCACACATGCATACTCATCCCCTCACTGACACAGACACTCACAATTCACGAACACATTCATCCACTCACTCACTCATACACTCATCCACTCACACACACACACTCACTATTCACCCACACAATCATCCACTCATTTGAACATACTCATCTGCTCACTCACAGAGACTCAACTCACTCACAACAACTCACAAATCATTTGCACACTCATTTACTCATTCACGCATGCACACTCACAGCTCACTAACATACTCATCTACTCACTCACACACATACAACTCACTGACATATTCATGCACTCACTCACTCACTCACACACATACTCACAACTCAATAACATGCTCATCCACTCACTCACACACATACAGATCCACTCACACACACACTCATCCACTCACACATACACTCATCCACTCACTCACACACCTACTCACAACTCACTAACACACTCATGCACTCACTCACACACACTCACAACTCACTCACACACATACACACAACTCACTAAAACACTCAATACATTCATTCAATTAAACATTCATCCACTCACTAACACACGCTCCCAGGAATCAGACACACTTATTCACTCAGTCATGCACACTCTCACAACTCACTATAATACTCATCCACTCAATCGCACACACGCAATCATCCACTCACACACACACTCATACACTCATTCACACATTCTCACAACTCATTAACAATCTCATCCACTCACTCACATACACACACACACACTCACAACTCACTAACACACTCATCCACACACTCACACACACTCACAACTCACATGCACACTCATCCCCTCACTGACACAGACACTCGCAATTCACGAACACATTCATCCACTCAATCACTCACACACTCATCCGCCCGCTAAAACACAGAATCACATCTCACTAACACACTCATCCACATCGCACATTCATCCTCTCACACACATATTCATCCACTCACTCAAACAGTCACAACTCACTAACACACTCATCCACTCACTTACTCACACACTCATCCACTCACTCAAACACACACGCACAACTCACTAACACACTCATCCACTCACTCACTCACACACCCAACCACTCACTCACACACTCTCCCTCAACTCACACACTCATTCACTCATACGCAAATTCACAACTCACTAACACATTCATCCACTCAATCACTCACACACTCATCCATTCACTCAATTACACTCATCCACTCTCTCACATACTCACCACTCACTCACAAACACACACACGCACACTCACAACTCAATAACACACTAATCCACTCAGTCACACACACTCATCCACTCACTTACATATATTCTCATCCACTCACTCACACAAAATCATCCACTCAGTCACACATGCAAACTCATCCCCTCACTGACACAGACACTCACAATTCACGAACACATTCATCCACTCACTCACTCACACACTCATTCACTCACTCACACAGACAAGGATAAGTCATTAAGACACTCATACACTCACTCAATCACACGCTCAGCCACTCACTCACACACACACCCACAACTCACTAACACACTCATCCACTCAAGCAATCGCACACGCATCCACTCACACACACACTCACAACTCACACACATATTCATCCACTCACTCACACTCACGCTCACAACTCACTCACATACACGCTCATCACCTCACTCACATACATTCTCACAACTAATTCATATCCACTCATCCACTCATTCACACACTCATTCACTCATAAACACACACTCAGAACTTATGAACGCACAGACACACTCATCAACTCAATCTCACGCTCACAACTCACATGTACACTCATCAACACATTCACAAAGACACTCAAAACTCACTAACACACTCATCCACACACTCACTCACACACTAATCCACTCACTCTTACACACACACACAACTCACTAACACGCTCTTCCACTCACTCACTCACACACCCATCCACTCACTCTCACACTCTCCCACAACTCACACACTCATTCATTCACACACACATTCACAACACACTAACAGATTCAACCACTCAATCACTCACATGCTCATTCACTCACTCAAGCACACTCATCCACTCGCTCACCAACACTCATCCACTAACATACACACTCACAACTCACTCACATACTCATCACTCATTCACACACACACACTCATGACTCAATAACACACTCATCTACTCACTCACACAAACATTCATCCACTCACTCACATACATACTCATCCACTCACTCACACACAATTATCCACTCAGTCACACACACTCATACACTCACTCACACACATACTCACAACTCACAAACACATTCATCCACTCACTCACTGACACAGTCACCCACCCACTCAAACACACAATCTCAAGTCACTAACACACTCATCCACTCACTCACACATTCATCCACTCACACAAAGTCACAAATCATGAACAGACTCATCCACTCACTCACACACACTCATATCTCACATACTCTTCTAACTCACTCACAACACACTAACACACTCATTCACTCACTCACTCACACACTCATCCACTCACTCAAGCACACACGCACAACTCACTAACACACTCATCCACTCACACACAATCCACTCACTCACACACTCTCCCACAACTTACACACTCATTCACTCACACACACTTTCGCAACACACTAATACATTCATCCATTCATTCGCTCACACACTCATCCACTCACTCAATCACACTCATCCACTCACTCACATACTCACCACTCACTCAAACACACACACACACACACACACACACACACACACACACTTACAACTCAATAACATACTCATCGACTCAGTCACACGCACTCATCCACTCACTTACATACATTATCATCGACTCACTCATACACAATCGTCCACTCAGGCACACACACTCATCCACTCACTCACACACATACTCACAAATCACTAACACACTCATCCACTCACTCACACACAATCACAAGTCACTAACGCACTCATCCACTCACTCACATACACACTCACAACTCACTCACACATTCATCCCCTCACTCACACACACATTCAGAATTGACTGGAACACACACTGACAACTCACACACACTCATCCAAACACTCACTCACACACCCATCCACTCACTCACACACACTTCCACAACTCACACACACTCATTCACTCACTCACACCCACAAGGCACTCATACACTCACACAATCACAAACTCAGCCACTCACTCACACACACTGCCACAACTCACGCACACTCTTTCACTCACTCACACACACACACCCACAACTCACTAACACACTAATCCACTCAATCAATCGCACACGCATCCACTCACACACACAAACACTCACAACTCACACACATATTCATCCACTCACTCAACAAACAGTCACAACTCACTAACACACTCATCCACTCACTCACACACTCATCCACTCACTCAAACACACACGCACAACTCACTAACACACTCATCCACTCACTCACTCACACACTCATTCACTCACACACACATTCACAACTCACTAACACATTCATCCACTCAATCACTCACACACTCATCCATTCACTCAATTACGCTCATCCACTCTCTCACATGCTCACCACTCACTCACTCACACACACACGCACACTCATAACTCAATAACACACTAATCCACTCAGTCACACACACTCATCCACTCACTTACATACATTCTCATCCACTCACTCACACAAAATCATCCACTCAGTCACACATGCATACTCATCCCCTCACTGACACAGACACTCACAATTCACGAACACATTCATCCACTCACTGACTCACACACTCATTCACTCACACACACACACTCACTATTCACCCACACAATCATCCACTCATTTGAACACACTCATCTGCTCACTCACAGAGACTCAACTCACACAATAACTCACAAATCATTTGCACACTCATCTACTCATTCACGCATGCACACTCACAGCTCACTAACATACTCATCTACTCACTCACACACATACAACTCACTGACATATTCATCCACTCACTTACTCACACACATACTCACAACTCAATAACATGCTCAACCACTCACTCACACACATACAGATCCACTCACACACACACTCATCCACTCACTCACACACCTACTCACAACTCACTAACACACTCATGCACTCACTCACACACACTCACAACTCACTCACACACATACACACAACTCACTAAAACACTCAATACATTCATTCAATTAAACATTCATCCACTCACTAACACACGCTCCCAGGAATCAGACACACTCATTCATTCAGTCACGCTCACTCTCACAACTCACTAAAATACTCATCCGCTCAATCGCACACACGCAATCATCCACTCACTCACACACACTCATACACTCATTCACACATTCTCACAACTCATTAACAATCTCATCCACTCACTCACATATACACAAACACACTCACAACTCACTAACACACTCATCCACACACTCACACACACTCACAACTCACATGCACACTGATCCACCCCCTGATGCGGACACTCACAACCCACGGACACATTCATCCACTCATTCACACACTCATCCACCCACTCAAACACACAATCACAACTCACTAACGCACTCATCCACTCACTCACATACTCACTCACAACTCACTCACACATTCATCCCCTCACACACACACACACTCAGAATTGACTGGAACACACAGTCACAAATCACTAACACACTCATCCACTCACTCACACACACTAACAGCTCAAATACTCATCCACTCACTCACACAAACACTCACAACTCACTAACACACTCATCCACTCACTCACTCACACACTCAATCACTCACTCAAACACACACGTACAACTCACTAACACACTCATCCACTCAGTCACTCACACACCATCTTCTCACTCACACTCTCCCACAACTCACGCACTCTTTCACTCACACACATTCACAACTCATTAACACATTCATCCGCTCAATCACTCACACACTCATCCACTCACTCAATCACACTCATCCACTCACTCACATACTCACCACTCACTCACACACACACACACACACACTCACAACTCAATAACACACTCATCCACTCAGTCACACACACTCATCCACTCACTTACATAGATTATCATCCACTCACTCACACACAATCATCCACTCAGGCACAAACACTCATCCAGTCACTCACACACATACTCAAAACTCATTAACACACTCATCCACTCACTCTCACACACCCACAACTCACGAACACATTCATCCATTCACTCACTTACACACTCATCCACCAGCTCAAACGCACAATCACACAACTCACTAACACACTCATCCACTCAATCACACACATTCATCCACACACACAAACTCACAAATCATGAACACACTCATCTACTCACTCACACACACACACTCACAACTGACTAGAACACAATCTCACAAATCACAAACACACTCATCCACTCACACACAGTCACAGGTCACACATACTCATCCACTCACTCACACACACACACTCACAACTCACACACATATTCATCCACTCACTCACACTCACGCTCACAACTCACTCACATACATGCTCATCAACTCACTCACATACATGCTCACAACTAAGTCATATCCACTCATCCACTCATTCACACACTCATCCACTCACTCAATCACACTCATCCTCTCACTCACATACTCACCACTCACTCACACACACACACACACACTTACAACTCAATAACACACTCATCCACTCAGTCACACGCACTCATCCACTTACTTACATGCATTATCATCCACTCACTCACACTCAATCATCCACTCAGGCACACACACTCCTCCACTCACTCACACACATACTCACAACTCACTAACACACTCATCCACTCACTCACACACACTCACAACTCACATGCACACTCATCCCCTCACTGACACAGACACTCACAACTCACGAACACATTCATCCATTCAATCACTCACACACTCATCCACCCGCTAAAACACACAATCACTAGTCACTAACACACTCATCCACTCACTCACCAACACATTCATCCACTCACACACAAATCACTAATCACGAACACACTCATCTACTCACTCTCTCACACACACTCACAACTGACTAGAACACACTCTCACAAATCACTAACACACTCATCCACACACACACACTCACAGCTCACACACACACATCCACTCACTCACACAAACACTCATGACTCATTAACACACTCATCCTTTCACTCACTCACACACTCATCCACTCACTCAAACACACATGCCCAACTTACTAACACAATCATCCACTCACACACCCATCCACTCACTCACACACGCTTCCACAACTCACACACACTCATTCACTCACTCACAACCACAAGGATAACTCATTAAGACACTCATACACTCACACAATCACAAACCCAGCCACTCACTCACACACACTCCCACAACTCACGCACACTCTTTCACTCACTCACGCACACACACCCACAACTCACTAACACACTCATCCACTCAATCAATCACACACGCATCCACTCACACACACACACACTCACAACTCACACACATATTGATCCACTCACTCAAACAGTCACAACTCACTAACACATTCATCCACTCACTCACTCACACACTCATCCACTCACTCAAACACACACGCACAACTCACTAACACACTCATCCACTCACACACCCATCCACTCACTCACACACTCTCCCGCAACTCACACACATTCTCTCACACACACATTCAAACACTCACTAACACATTCATCCACTCAATCACTCACACACTCATCCATTCACTCAATCAAAATCATCCACTCTCTCACAACTCACCACTCACTCACACACACACACATGCACACTCACAACTCAATAACACAAAAATCCACTCAGTCACACACACTCATCCACTCACTCACACACACTCACAACTCACATGCACACTCATCCCCTTACTGACACAGACACTCACAACTCACGAACACATTCATCAACACAATCACTCACACACTCATCCACCCGCTAAAACACACAATCACAACTCACTAACACACTCATCCACTCACTCACCCACACATTCATCCACTTACACACAAATCACAAATCACGAAAACACTCATCTACTCACTCACTCACACACACTCACAACTGACTAGAACACACTCTCACAAATCACTAACACACTCATCCACTCACACACATTCACAGCTCACACACACTCATCCACTCACTCACACAAACACTCACAACTCACTAAAACACTCATCCACTCTCTCAATCACACATTCATCCACTCACTCACACACACTCCCTCAATGCACACACACTCATTCACTCACACACACTCACAACTCACTGACACACTCATCCACTTAATCACTCACACAATCGTCCACTCACTGATAAATACGCACAACTCACACACATACTAATGCACTCACTCACACTCACAACTCCCTCACACACACGCTCATCAACTCACTCACATACATACTCACAACTCATTTACATCCACTCATCCACTCACTCACACACACATTCATCCACTCACACACATTCATTCACTCACTCACACACAAAATCACAAATCACGAACTTACTCATCCACTCACTGACATACACACTCACAACTCACTCACACATTCATCCCCTCACTCACACACACACTCAGACTTGACTAGAACACACATTCACAAATCACTAACACTCATCCACTCACTCACACACACTCACAGCTCACACACTCATTCACTCACTCACACAAACACGCACAACTGACTAACACAGTCATCCACTCACTCACTCACACAATCATCCACTCATTCACGCACTCTCCCACAACTCACACACTCATCCACTCAATCAAGCACACTCATCCACTCACTCACATACTCACCACTCACACACACACACACACATTCACAACTCAATAACACACTCATCTACTCAGTCACACAAACGCTCATCCACTCACTCACATACGTACTCATCCACTCACTCACATACATACTCATCCACTCAATCAAGCACACTCATCCACTCACTCACATACTCACCGCTCACACACACACACACACACACATTCACAACTCAATAACACACTCATCTACTCAGTCACACAAATGCTCATCCACTCACTCACATACATACTCATCCACTCACTCACATACATACTCATCCACTCACACATACATAATTATCCACTCAGTCACACACACTCATACACTCAATCACACACATACTCACAACTCATTTAAACAGTCATCCAATCACTCACGCACTCATTCACTCACTCACACAAAAACCCACAAATCTCTAACACACTCATCAACTCACTCACACACACAAACACTCACAACTGACCAGAATACACACTCTCAACTCACTAACACAATTTTCCAGTCACTCACATATACTCACAACTCACACACAAACTCATCCATTCACTCACACACACTCAAAACTCACTAACACACACATCCAATCACTCACTCACACATTCATCCACTCACTAAAATACACAATAACAACTCACTAACACACTCATCCACTCACACAATCACACATTTATCCACTAACTCACACACACTCCCTCAATGCACACTCACTCATTCACTCACACACACACACACACACTCACAACTCACTGACACACTCATCCACTTAATCACTCACATAATCTTCCACTCACAGATAAACATTCACAACTCACACACATAATAATCCACTTACTCACTCACACTCACAAGTCCCTCACACAAAGGCTCATCAACTCACTCACATACATACTCACAACTCATTCACATCCACTCATCCACTCACTCACACAGTAATCCACTCATACACACACACATTCATCCACTCACTCACATACACACTCACAACTCACTCACACATTCATCCAATCACTCACAAACACACTTAGAATTGACCAGAACACACAGTCACTAATCACTATCACACTCATCCACTCACTCACACACACTCACAGCTCACACACTCATCCACTCACTCACACAAACACTCACAACTCACTAACACACTCATCCACTCACTCACTCACTCACTCATCCGCTCACTCAAACACACACGCACAACTCACTAACACATTCATCCACTCACTCACTCACACACCCATCCACTCCCTCACGCACGCTCCCACAACTCACACACTCGTTCACTCACACACACATTCACAACTCACTAACACATTCATCCACTCAATTCTCACACACTCAACCACTCACTCAAGCACAGTCGTCCACTCACTCACATACTCACCACTCACTCACACACACACACTCATAACTCAATAACACACTCATCCACTCAGTCACACACACACTCATCCACTCACTCACATACATACTCATCCACTCACTCACACACAATTATCCACTCAGTCACACACACTCATACACTCACTCACACACATACTCACAACTCACTAACACACTCATCCACTCACTCACGCACACTCACAACTCACATGCACAATCACCAACTCACTGAGACAGACACTCACAACTCATGAACACATTCATCCACCCACTCACGCACACACTCACCCACCCACTCAAACACAAAACCACATGTCACTAACCCACTCATCCACTCACTCGCTCACACATTCATCCATTCACACACAAAGTCAGAAATCACGAACAGACTCATCCACTCACTCACATACACATTCACAACTCACTCACACATTCATTCCCTCACACACACACGCACTCAGAATTGACAAGAACACAAACTCACAAATCACTAACACACTCATCCATTCACTCACACAGACACTCAGCCACTCACCCACACACACTCCCACAACTCACACACACTCATTCATTCACTCACACACACCCACAACTCACTAACATACTCATCCAAACACTCACTCATACACCCATCCACTCACTCACACACACTCCCACAACACACACACACTCATTCACTCACTCACACACAAGGATAACTCATTATGACACTCATACACTCACTCAATCACACACTCAGCCACTCACTCACACACACACCCACAACTCACTAACACACTCATCCACTCAATCAATATCACACGCATCCATTCACACACACATGCTCCCACAACTCACACACACTCATTCACTCTCTCACACAAACAAGGATAACTCATTAAGACACTCATACACTCACCCACACACACTCCCACAACTCACACACACTCATTCATTCACTCACACACACCCACAACTCACTAACATACTCATCCAAACACTCACTCACACACCCATCCACTCACTCACACACACTCCCACAACTCACTAACACACTCATCCACTCTCTCACACACACAAGGATAACTCATTAAGACACTCATACACTCACTCAATGACACACTCAGCCACTCAACCACAAACACTCCCACAACTCACACACACTCATTCATTCACTCACACACACACACACCCACAACTCACTAACACACTCATCCACTCACTCACACACACTCACAACTCACATGCACAATCACCAACTCACTGAGACAGACACTCACAACTCATGAACACATTCATCCACCCACTCACGCACACTCACCGACCCACTCAAACACAAAACCACATGTCACTAACCCACTCATCCACTCACTCGCTCACACATTCATCCATTCACACACAAAGTCAGAAATCACGAACAGACTCATCCACTCACTCACATACACATTCACAACTCACTCACACATTCATTCCCTCACACACACACGCACTCAGAATTGACAAGAACACAAACTCACAAATCACTAACACACTCATCCATTCACTCACACAGACACTCAGCCACTCACCCACACACACTCCCACAACTCACACACACTCATTCATTCACTCACACACACCCACAACTCACTAACATACTCATCCAAACACTCACTCACACACCCATCCACTCACTCACACACACTCCCACAACACACACACACTCATTCACTCACTCACACACAAGGATAACTCATTACGACACTCATACACTCACTCAATCACACACTCAGCCACTCACTCACACACACACCCACAACTCACTAACACACTCATCCACTCAATCAATATCACACGCATCCATTCACCCACACACACTCCCACAACTCACACACACTCATTCATTCACTCACACACACCCACAACTCACTAACATACTCATCCAAACACTCACTCACACACCCATCCACTCACTCACACACACTCCCACAACTCACTAACACACTCATCCACTCTCTCACACACACAAGGATAACTCATTAAGACACTCATACACTCACTCAATGACACACTCAGCCACTCAACCACAAACACTCCCACAACTCACACACACTCATTCATTCACTCACACACACACACACCCACAACTCACTAACACACTCATCCAAACACTCACTCACACACACATCCACTCACTCACACACACTCCCACAACACACACACACTCATTCGCTCACTCACACACTCAAGGATATCTCATTAAGACACTCATACACTCACTCAATCACACACTCAGCCACTCACTCACACACACTCCCACAACTCACTAACACAGTCATCCACTCAATCAATCACACACGCATCCACTCACACACACACACACAACTCACACACATATTCATCCACTCACATACACGCTCATCAACTCACTCACATACATGGTCACAACTAATTCATATCCACTCATCCACTCACTCACACACTCACTCACACACTCATTCACACACACACTTACAACTTACGAGCGCACACACACACTCATCCACTCAATCTCACGCTCACAACTCACATGCACAATCATCAACCCATTCACAAAGACACTCACAATTCACTAACACATCCATCAACTCACTCATACACACACTCAAAATTCACTAACTCACTCATCCACTCAATCATATACACACTCACAACTCACTAACACTCTCACTACTCACTAACACACACATCCATTCACTCACTCACACATTCATCCACTCAATCACACACACTCCCATGACTCACACACATTGATTCACTCAATCACACTCACACTCACAACTCACTTACACACTCATCCAATCAATCACTCACGTACTCATTCACTCACTAGCACAAACTCAGGACTCACTAACACACACATCCACTCACTGACTCACACACACATCCACTCAATCACCCACACTCCCAAAGCTCACACACACTCATTCCCTCACTCACACATAAACCCACAAGTCACTAACACACTCATCCACTCACTCATACACACACACACTCACAACTGCCCAGAACACACACTCACAACTCACTAACACAATCTTCCAGTCACTCACATACACTCACAACTCACACACAAGCTCATCCACTCACTCACACACACTCAAACTCACTAACACACGCATCAACTCACTCACTAACACACTCAACCACTCACTAAAATACACAATCACAACTCACTAACACTCATCCACTCTCTAAATCACACATTCATCCACACGCTCACGCACACTCCCACAACACACACACACTCATTCGCTCACTCACACACTCAAGGATATCTCATTAAGACACTCATACACTCACTCAATCACACACTCAGCCACTCACTCACACACACTCCCACAACTCAATAACACAGTCATCCACTCAATCAATCACACACGCATCCACTCACACACACACACACAACTCACACACATATTCATCCACTCACATACACGCTCATCAACTCACTCACATACATGGTCACAACTAATTCATATCCACTCATCCACTCACTCACACACTCACTCACACACTCATTCACACACACACTTACAACTTACGAGCGCACACACACACTCATCCACTCAATCTCACGCTCACAACTCACACGCACAATCATCAACCCATTCACAAAGACACTCACAATTCACTAACACATCCATCAACTCACTCATACACACACTCAAAATTCACTAACTCACTCATCCACTCAATCATATACACACTCACAACTCACTAACACTCTCACTACTCACTAACACACACATCCATTCACTCACTCACACATTCATCCACTCAATCACACACACTCCCATGACTCACACACATTGATTCACTCAATCACACTCACACTCACAACTCACTTACACACTCATCCAATCAATCACACACGTACTCATTCACTCACTAGCACAAACTCAGGACTCAACTAACACACACATCCACTCACTGACTCACACACACATCCACTCAATCACCCACACTCCCAAAACTCACACACACTCATTCCCTCACTCACACATAAACCCACAAGTCACTAACACACTCATCCACTCACTCATACACACACACACTCACAACTGCCCAGAACACACACTCACAACTCACTAACACAATCTTCCAGTCACTCACATACACTCACAACTCACACACAAGCTCATCCACTCACTCACACACACTCAAACTCACTAACACACGCATCAACTCACTCACTAACACACTCAACCACTCACTAAAATACACAATCACAACTCACTAACACTCATCCACTCTCTAAATCACACATTCATCCACACACTCACACACACTCCCACAACGCACACACACTCATCCACTCACTCACACACACACTCACAACTCACTGAAATACTCATCCACTTAATCACTCACACACTCGTCCACTCACAGATAAGCACTCACAACTCACACACATACTAATCCATTCACTCACAACTCCCTCACACACACGCTCATCAACTCACTCACATACATACTCACACACTCATCCACCAGCTCAAACAAACAATCGCACAACTCACTAACACATTCATCCACTCAATCACTCACACACTCATCCACTCACTCAAGCACATCAACCACTCACTCACATACTCACCACTCACTCACACACACACTCACTCACAACTCAACAACACACTCATCCACTCAGTCACACACACACTCATCCACTCACTCACATACATACTCATCCACTCACACACAAGTATCCACTCAGTCACACTCACTCATACACTCACTCACACACATAATCACAACTCACTAACACACACATCCACTCACTCACACACACTCACAACTCACATGCACGCTCATCCACTCTGACACAGACACTCACAACTCACGAACACATTCATCCACTCACTCACTCACACACCCATCCACTCATTCACACACTCTCCCATAACTCACACACTCATCCACTCAATCAAGCACACTCATCTACTCACTCACGTACTCACCACTCACACACACACACACACACATACATTCACAACTCAATAACACACTCGTCTACTCAGTCACACAAACGCTCATCCACTCACTCACATACATACTCATCCACTCACTCACATACATACTCATCCACTCACACATACACAATTATCCACGCAGTCACATACACTCATACACTCAATCACACACATACTCACAACTCATTTAAACAGTCATCCAATCAATCAGTCACGCACTTATTCACTCACTCACACAAAAACCCACAAATCTCTAACACACTCATCAACTCACTCACACACACAACCACTCACAACTGACCAGAATACACACTCACAACGCACTAACACAATTTTCCAGTCACTCACATACACTCACAACTCACACACAAACTCATCCATTCACTCACACACACTCAAAACTCACTAACACACACATCCAATCACTCACTCACACATTCATCCACTCACTAAAATACACAATAACAACTCACTAACACACTCATCCACTCACACAATCACACATTTATCCACTAACTCACACACACTCCCTCAATGCACACTCACTCATTCACTCACACACACACACAATCACAACTCACTGACATACTCATCCACTTAATCACTCACACAATCGTCCACTCACAGGTAAACATTCACAACTCACACACATAATAATCCACTCACTCACACTCACAACTCCCTCACACATACGCACATCAACTCACTCACATACATACTCACAACTCATTCACATCCACTCATCCACTCACTCACACAGTAATCCACTCATACACACACACACATTCATCCACTCACTCACATACACACTCACAACTCACTCACACATTCATCCAATCAAACACAAACACACTTAGTATTGACCAGAACACACACTCACTAATCACTAACACACTCATCCACTCACTCACACACGCTCACAGCTCACACACTCATCCACTCACTCACACAAACACTCACAACTCACTAACACACTCATCCACTCACTCACTCACACACTCATCCGCTCACTCAAACACACACGCACAACTCACTAACACATTCATCCACTCACTCACTCACACACCCATCCACTTCCTCACGCACACTCCCACAACTCACACACTCGTTCACTCACACACACATTCACAACTCACAAACACATTCATCCACTCAATCCTCACACACTCAACCACTCACTCAAGCACAGTCGTCCACTCACTCACATACTCACCACTCACTCACACACACACACACTCATAACTCAATAACACACTCATCCACTCAGTTACACAGACGCTCATCCACTCACTCACATACATACTCATCCACTCACTCACACACAATTATCCACTCAGTCACACACACTCATACACTCACTCACACACACTCACAATTCACATGCACAATCACCAACTCACTGAGACAGACACTCACAATTCACAAACACATTCATCCATTCACTCACACACTCACCCACCCACTCAAACACACAATCACAAGTCACTAACACACTCATCCATGTACTCACTCAGACATTCATCCATTCACACACAAAGTCACAAATCACGAACAGACTCATCCACTCACTCACATACCACTCACATCTCACTCACACATTCATCCCTTCACTCACACACACCCACTCAGAATTGACTAGAACACACACTCACAAATCACTAACACAGTCACCCACTCACACACACTCACAGATCACATACACACATCCACTCACTCACATAAACACTCATGACTAACTACCACACTCTACCACTCACTCACTCACAAACTCATCCACTCACTCAAAAACACACGCACAACTCACTAACACATTCATCCACTCACTCACTCACACACCAATCCACTCACTCATACACACTCCCACAACTCACACACACTCATTCACTCACTCACACACACATCCGCAACTCACTAACACACTCATCCACTCAATCAATCACACACGCATCCACTCACACACACACTCTTTCGCTCACTCACACACACACTCAAAACTCACTAACACACTCATCCAATCAATCATACACACACTGACAACTCACTAACACTCTCACTACTCACTAACACACACATCCATTCACTCACTCACACATTCATCCTCTCAATCACACACACTACCATGACTCACACACATTGATTCACTCACTCACGTTCACATTCACAACTCACTTACACACTCATCCAATCAATCACTCATGCACTCATTCACTCACTAGCACAAATTCAGGACTCACTAACACACACATCCTCTCACTCACTCACACACACCTCCACTCCATCACCCACACTCCCAAAACTCACACACACTCATTCCCTCACTCACACATAAACCCACAAGTCACTAACACACTCATCCACCACTCACACACACACACACACACACACTCACAACTGACCAGAACACACACTCACAACTCACTAACATAATTTTCCAGTCACTCACATACACTCACAACTCACACACAAACTCATCCACTCACTCACACACACTCAAACTCACTAACACACGCATCAACTCATCCACTCACACACTCAACCACACACTAAAATACACACTCACAACTCACTAACACACTCATCCACTCTCTCAATCACACATTCATCCACACACTCACACACACTCCCACAACACACACATACACATTCACTCACTCACACACACACTCACAACTCACTGACATACTCAAACACTTAATCACTCACACCATTGTCCACTCACAATAAACACTCACAACTCACACACATACTAATCCACTCACTCACACTCACAACTCCCTCACACAAACGCTCATCAACTCACTCACACACACACTCACAACTCATTCACATCCACTCATCCACTCACTCACACAGTAATCCACTCACTCACACACACACCCACAACTCACTAACACACTCATCCACTCAATCAATATCACACGCATCCATTCACACACACACGCTCCCACAACTCACACACACTCATTCACTCTCTCATACAAACAAGGATAACTCATTAAGACACTCATACACTCACCCACACACACTCCCACAACTCACACACACTCATTCATTCACTCACACACACCCACAACTCACTAACATACTCATCCAAACACTCACTCACACACCCATCCACTCACTCACACACACTCCCACAACTCACTAACACACTCATCCACTCTCTCACACACACAAGGATAACTCATTAAGACACTCATACAATCACTCAATGACACACTCAGCCACTCACCCACAAACACTCCCACAACTCACACACACTCATTCATTCACTCACACATACACACCCACAACTCACTAACACACTCATCCAAACACTCACACACACACATCCACTCACTCACACACACTCCCACAACACACACACACTCATCCACTCACTCACACACTCAAGGATATCTCATTAAGACACTCATACACTCACTCAATCACACACTCAGCCACTCACACACACACACACAACTCACACACATATTCATCCACTCACATACACGCTCATCAACTCACTCACATACATACTCACAATTAATTCATATCCACTCATCCACTCACTCACACACTCATTCACTCACTCACACACACACTTACAACTTACGAATGCACACACACACTCATCCACTCAATCTCACGCTCACAACTCACATGCACAATCATCAACCCATTCACAAAGACATTCACAACTCATTAACACATCCATCAACTCACTCATACACACACTCAAAATTCACTAAAACACTCATCCACTCAATCATATACACACTCACAACTCACTAACACTCTCACTACTCACTAACACACACATCCATTCACTCACTCACACATTCATCCACTCAATCACACACACTCCCATGACACACACATTGATTCACTCACTCACACTCACATTCACAACTCACTTACACACTCATCCAATCAATCACTCACGTACTCATTCACTCACTAGCACAAACTCAGGACTCACTAACACACACATCCACTCACTGACTCACACACACATCCACTCAATCACCCACACTCCCAAAACTCACACACACTCATTCCCTCACTCACACATAAACCCACAAGTCACTAACACACTCATCCACTCACTCACACACACACACACTCACAGCTGCCCAGAACACACACTCACAACTCACTTACACAATTTTCCAGTCACTCTCATACACTCACAACTCACACACAGGCTCATCCACTCACTCACACACACTCAAACTCACTAACACACACATCAACTCACTCACTAACACACTCAACCACGCACTAAAATACACAATCACAACTCACTAACACACTAACACTCTCTAAATCACACATTCATCCACACACTCACACACACTCCCACAACGCACATACACTCATCCACTCACACACACACACTCACAACTCACTGAAATACTCATCCACCTAATCACTCACACAATTGTCCACTCACAGATAAACACTCACAACTCACACACATACTAATCCATTCACTCACACTTACAACTCCCTCACACACACGCTCATCAACTCACTCACATACATACTCACACACTCATCCACCAGCTCAAACAAACAATCGCACAACTCACTAACACATTCATCCACTCAATCACTCACACACTCATCCACTCACTCAAGCACACTCATCCACTCACTCACATACTCACCACTCACTCACACACACACTCACTCACAACTCAATAACACACTCATCCACTCAGTCACACACACACTCATCCACTCACTCACATACATACTCATCCACTCACTCACACACAATTATCCACTCAGTCACACACAGTCATACACTCACTCACACACATAATCACAACTCACTAACACACACATCCACTCACTCACACACACTCATCCACTCACATGCACACTCATCCACTCACTGACACTGACACTCACAGCTCACAAACACATTCATCCACTCACTCACTCACACACTCACTCACCCACTCAAACACACAATCACAAGTCACTAACACACTCCTCCACGTACTCACTCAGACATTCATCCATTCACACACAAAGTCACAAATCATGAACAGACTTATCCGCTCACTCACATACCACTCACATCTCACTCACACATTCATCCAATCAATCACACACACACTCATTCACTCACTAGCACAAACTCCGGACTCACTAACACACACATCCACTCACACTCACACACACATCCACTCAATCACCCACACTCCCAAAACTCACACACACTCATTCCCTCACTCACACATAAACCCACAAGTCACTAACAAACTCATCCACTCACTCACACACACTCAAAACTCACTAACACATGCATCACTCACACACACATTCACAACCAACTACCAAATTCATCCACTCACACACTCATCCACTCACTCATACACACACTCAAAACTCACTAAAACACTCATCCATTCAATCATACACACACTCACAACTCACTAACACACGCATCCATTCACTCACTCACACATTCATCCACTCAATCACTCACACTCCCAAAACTCACACACACTCATTCCCTCACTCACACATAAACCCACAAGTCACTAACAAACTCATCCACTCACTCACACACACACACAAACTCACAACTGCCCAGAAAACACACTCACAACTCACTAACACAATTTTCCAGTCACTCACATACACTCACAACTCACACACAAGCTCATCCACTCACACACACACACTCAAACTCACTAACACACGCGTCAACTCACTCACTAACACACTCAACCACTCACTAAAATACACAATAACAACTCACTAACACACTCATCCACTCTCTAAATCATACATTCATCCACACACTCACACACACTTCCACAACGCACACACACTCATCCACTCACTCACACACACACTCACAAATCACTGAAATACTCATCCACTTAATCACTCATCCATTCAATCACACACACACCCATGACTCACACACATTGATTCACTCACTCACACTCACACTCACAACTTACTAACACACTCATCCAATCAATCACTCACGCACTCATTCACTTACTCGCACAAACTCAGTACTCACTATCACACATATTCACTCAATCACCCACACTCCCAAAACTCACACACACTCATTCACTCACTCGCACATAAAACCACATATCACTAACACACTCATCCATTCACTCACACACACACTCACAACTGACCAGAACACACACTCACAACTCACTAACACAATTTTCCAGTCACTCACATACACTAACAACTCACACACAAACTCATCTGCTCACTCACACACACTCAAAACTCACTAACATATGCATCACTCACACACACATTCACAACCCACTACCAAATTCATCCACTCAAACACTCACACACTCATCCACTCACTCATACACACACTCAAAACTCACTAAAACACTCATCCATTCAATCATACACACACTCACAACTCACTAACACACTCAGTGCTCACTAACACACGCACCCATTCACTCACTCACACATTCATCCACTCAATCACTTACACTCCCAAGACTAACACACATTGATTCACTTAAACACACTCACACTCACAACTCACTAACACACTCATCCAATCAATCATTCACGCAATCATTCACTCACTCACTCACTAGCACAAACTCAGTACTCACTAACACACACATCCACTCACTCACTCACACACACATCCACTCAATCACCCTCACTCTCAAAACGCACACACTCACTCACACATACACCCACAAATCACTAACACACTCATCCATTCACTCACACACACACTCACAACTGACCAGAACACACACTCACAACTCACTAACACAATTTTCCAGTCACTCACGTACACTCACAACTCACACACAAACTCATCCACTCACTCACACACACTCAAAACTCACTAACACATGCATCCACGCACTCACTCATACACTCATCCACTCACTAAAATACACACTCACAATTCACTAACACACTCATTCACTCTCTCAATCACACATTTATCCACTCTCTCACACACACTCCCACAACGCACACGCACTCATTCACTCACTCACATATACACACACAACTCACTGACACACTCATCCACTTAATCACTCACAAATTGTCCACTCACAGACAAACACTCACAACTCACACACTTATTAATCCACTCACTCACACTCAAAGCTCCCTCACACACACGCTCATCAACTCACTCAGATACATACTCACAACTCATTCGCATCCACTCATCCACTCACTCACACAGTAATCCACTCACTCACACATGGACCCACAACTCACACACACACATCCACTCACTCTCACACACAGCTAGCACTCACACACACTCATCCACTCACTCACACACACAGTCACAACTCACTGAAATACTCATCCACTTAATCACTCACACGATCGTCCACTCACAGATAAACACTCACAACTCACACACATACTAATCACTCAAGCACATCATCCACTCACTCACATACTCACCACTCACTCACACACACACTCACTCACAACTCAATAACACACTCATCCACTCAGTCACACACACTCATACACTCACTCACACACATAATCACAACTCACTAACACACACATCCACTCACTCACACTCACAACTCACATGCACACTCATCCACTCACTGACACAGACACTCACAACTCACAAACACATTCATCCACTCACTCACTCACACACTCATCCACCCACTGAAACACACAATCACAAGTCACTAACACACTCATTCACTCACTCCTCACTCACACATTCATCCACTCACACACAAAGTCACAAAGCGCGAACACACTCAACCACTCACTCACATACTTATTCACAACTCACTCACACACTCATCTACTCACTCACACACACGCACTCGCAACTCAATAACACACCCATCCACTCACTCACATACATCCTCTTCCACTCACTCACACACAATTATCCACTCAAACACACACTCACAATTGACTAGAACACACACTCACAAATCACTAACACACATATCCACTCACTCACACACTCACAGTTCCCACACACACATCCACTCACTCACACAAACACTCACAACTCACTAGCACACTCATCCACTCACACAAACACTCACAACTCACTATCTCACTCATACACCCACTCACTCACACACAGACCCACTCACTCACACACTCTCCCACAACTCACACACTCATTCACTCACTCACACACACATTCACAACTCACTCACACATTCAACCACTCAATCACTCACACACTCATCCACTCACTCATCTACACTCATCCACTCACTCACATGCATTCTCATCCACTCACTCACACACAATCATCCACTCACTCACACACACAAGGAAAACTCATTAAGGCACTCATACACTCACTCAATCACACACTCAGCCACTCACTCACACACACTCCCACAACTCACAGACAATCATTCACTCAATCACACATACACTCACAACTCACTAACACACTCATCCACTCAGTGAATCACACACGCATCCACTCACACACATACACTAACAACTCACACACATATTCATCCACTAACTCACACTCACGCTCACAACTCACTCACATAAATGCTCATTAACTCATTCACATACATGCTCACAACTAATTCATATCCATTCATCCACTCACTCACCCACTCATTCACTCACTCATACACACACTCACAACTTACTAACGCTCACATACGCTCATCCACTCAATCTCACACACACAACTCACATGCACATTCATCAACCCATTCGCAATGACACTCAGAACTCACTAACACACTCATCAACTCACTCACACACACACTCAATACTCACTAACGCACTCACTACTCACTAACACACACATCCATTCACTCACTCACACATTCATCCACTCAATCACACACACTCCCATGACTCACACACATTGATTCCCTCACTCACACTCACACTCACAACTCACTAACACACTCATCCAATCAATCACTCACACACTCATTCACACACTCGCACAAACTCAGTACTCACTAACACTCGCATCCACACACTCACACACACACACTCTCACAACTGACCAGAACACACACTCACCACTCACTAACTCAATTTTCCAGTCACTCACATACACTCAAAACTATCTAACACACGCATCCACTCACTCACTCACACACTCATCCACTCACTAAAATACACACTCACAACTCACTAACACACTCATCCACCTCATCCACTCTCTCAATCACACATTCATCCACTCACTCACACACACTCCCACAATGCACACACACTCATTCACTCACTCACACACACACACTCACAACTCACTGACACACTCATCCACTTAATCACTCACACAATCGTCCACTCAAAGACAAACACTCACAACTCACACACATACTAATCCACTCACTCACACTCACAACTCCCTCACACATACGCACATCAACTCACTCACATACATACTCACAACTCATTCACATCCATTCATCCACTCACTCACACAGTAATCCACTCACTCACACACACACACACAACTCACACACACTCATTCACTCACTCACACACATATTCACAACTCACTAACACATTCATCCATTCAATCACTCACACACTCATCCACTCACACATGCACACTCATCCACTCACTCAGCTACGCTCATCTACTCACACACACACTCAGAACTCACTCACATACTCCGCACACATTCACACACACACACACTCGCAACTCAATAACACACTCATAACTCAGTCACACACATACTCATCCACTCACTCACATACATACTCATCCCCTCACTCACACACAGTTATCCACTCACTCACATACTCAGCACTCATTCACACACACATAATCACAACTCAATAACACACTCCTCCACTCACTCACACACACTCACAACTCACGTGCACACTCATTGACTCACTGATACAGGCACTCACAACTCACGAACACATTCATCCACTCACTCACTCACACACTTATCCAACCACTCAAACACACAATCAGGAGTCACTAACACACTCATCCACTCACTCACTCACACATTCATCCACTCACACACAAAGTCACAAATCACGAACACACTCATCGACTCACTCACACACACACTCACAACTCACTAACACATTCATCCCCTCTCTCACAAACACACTCACAATTGACTAGAACACACTCTCACAAATCACTAACACACTCATCCACTCACTCACAGACACTCACAGGTCCCACACACTCATCCACTGATTCGCACAAAAACTCACAACTCACTAACACATTCATCCACTCACTCACTCACACATTCATCCACTCACTCAAACACACATGCACAACTCACTCACACACTCATCCACTCACTCAAGCACACTCATCCACTCACTCACCTACACTCATCCACTCACTCACACACACTCACTACTCACTCACATACTCACCACTCACTCACACACACACACACACACACACACACACTCACAACTCAATAACATACTCATCTACTCAATCACACAAACACTCATCCACTCACTCACATACATTCTCATCCACTCACTCACACACAATCATCCACTCAGTCACACATACTCATCCACTCACTCACACACACTCACAACTCACATGCACACTCATCCACTCACCAACACAGACACTCACAACTCATAAACACATTCATCCACTCACTCACTCACACACTCATCCACCCACTCAAACACACAATCACAAATCACTAACACACTCATCCACTCACTCACTCACACATTCATCCACTCACACACAAAGTCACAAATCACGAACACACTCATCCACTCACTCACATACATACTCAGAACTCACTCACACTCTCATCCACTCACTCACACACACACACTCACAACTCACTAACATATTCATCCCCTCACTCTCACACACACACACTCACAATTGATTAGAACACACAATCACAAATCAATAACACACTCATCCACTCACTCATACAAACACTCACAACTCATTAACACAATCATCCGCTCACTCACACACTCATCCACTCACTCAAACACACATGCACATCTAACTAACACACTCATCCACTCACTCACACACACACTCAAAACTCACTAACACACTCATCCACTAAATCATACACACACTCACAACTCACTAACACACACTATTCACTAACACACCCATCCACTCACTCACACACTCATTCATCCACTCAAACACACACACTCCCACAACTCACACACATTGATTCACTCACTCACACTCACACTCACACTCACAACTCCGTAATACACTCATTCAATCAATCACTCAAGCACTCATTCACTCACTCGCACAAACTCCATACTCACTAACATACACATCCACTCACTCACTCACACGCACACATCCACTCAATCACCCACACTCCCAAAACTCACACACACTCATTCACCCGCTCACACATAAACCCACAAATCACTAACACGCTCATCCACTCACTCATACACACTCACAACTGACCAGTACACACAATCACAACTCACAAACACAATTTTCCAGTCACTCACACACACTCACAACTCACACACAAACACATCCACTCACTCACATACACTCAAAACTCACTAACAAAAACATCCACGCACTCACTCATACACTCATCCATTCACCCAAATACACAATCACAACTCACTAACACACTCATCCACTCTCTCAATCACACATTCATCCATTCTCTCACACACACTCCCACAATGCACACAGTCTCATTCACTCACTCACACACACACTCACAACTCACTGACACACTCATCCACTTAATCACTCACAATCGTCCACTCACAGACACACGCTCATAACTCACACACATACTAATCCACTCACTCACAATCACAACTCCCTCAAACACACGCTCATCAAATCACTCACATACATACTCACAACTTATTCACATCCACTCACTCACACACACACACACAACTCACACACACTCATTCACTCACTCACAGACATACTCACAACTCACATGCTCACTCATCCACTCATTGACACAAATAATCAGAACTCATGAACACATTCATCCACTCACTCAAACGTCAACTCACTACTCACTAACACACTCATCCACTATCTCACATACACACACTCACAACATACTAGAACACACACTCACAACTCAAAAACACTCTCATCCACTCACTCACACACACTCACAACTCACACACAAACTCATCCACTCACTCACTCACACTCACAACTCACTAACACACGCATCCACTCACTCACTCACACACACATCCTCTTACTCAAACACACAATCAAAACTCAAAAACACACTAATCCTCTCACTCACACACTCCTCCACTCACTCACACACACACTCACAACTCACTAACACTCATCCACTCAATCACTCACACGATCATCCACTCACACACACACACTGACAACTCACACATATACTAATCCACTCACTCACACTCACACTCACAACTCCCTCACACACACGCTCATCAACTCACTCACATACATACTCACAACTCATTAACGTCTACTCATCCACTCACCCACACAGTAATCCACTTAGTCACATAAACCCACAACTCACACACACTCATTCACTCACTTACACACACTCTCACAACACGCTAATACACTCATCCACTCAATCACTCACACACTCATCCACTGACACACATACTCACAACTCACACACATACCCCGCTCACACTCACACTCACAACTCACTCACACACACTCTAATCAACTCACTCACATACTTACTCACAACTCATTCACATCCACTCATCCACTCAATCACACTGTTGTCCACTCACTCACACACAAACCCACAAATCACTAACACACTCATCCACTCACTCATTCACACATTCATCCATTCACTCGCACACACTCCCACAACTCAAACACTCATTCACTCACTCACACACACACTCACAACTCACTAACACACTCATCAACTCACTCAATCACACACTCAACCACTAACTCGCCCACGATCCAACAACTCACACACACCCATTCACTAACTCACTCACACAATCACAACTCAGTAACTCATTCATCTGTTCACTCACACAAACTCACAACTGACTACAACACACAGTCCCAACTCACTAACACACTCATCTACTCAGTCACACAAACTCACAACTCAGACAAACACTCATCCACTCACACACAAACACTCACAACTCACTAACTCACTCATCCACTCACACACACTCATCCATTCAATCAAACACTCACTCAGAACTCAATAACACACTAATCCACTCACACACACTCCAACAACTCACACAGACTCATTCACTCACTTACACACACACTCCCACGACTCACTAGCACACTCATCCACTCAATATCCCAAACACACATCCACTCACTCACACACAATTTCATCAACTCACACACATACATACTCGCAACTCATTCTCATCCACGCATCCACTCGCTCACACTGTCATCCACTCGTTCACACACACCCAAAACCCACACACACTCATTCGCTCAATCACTTAAACACTCATCATCTCTCTCACATAAACTCACAACTCACTAACACACTCATGAACTCACTCACTTACACAGACACTCACAACTCACTAATCCACTCACTCACACACACACTCTCACAACTGACTAGAATACACACTCACAAATCACTAACACACTCATCCACTCGCTCACGCAAACTCACAACTCACACAAACACTCATCCACTCTCACACACACTCTCACAGCTCACTAACTCACTCATCCACTCACTCAATCACAAACTTATCCAATCACTCAAGCACACACTCACAACTCACTTACACACTCATCCACTCACTCACACACATTCCCACAATTCACACACACTCATTCACTCACTTAAACACACACTCACAAATCACTAACACACTCATCCACTCAATAACTCACAAACACCTCCACTCACTCACACACACATTCACAACTCACACACATACTCATCCACTCACTCACACTCACACTAACAACTCACTCATGCACACACTCATCAACTCACTCACATACATACGCATGATTCATTCACATCCACTCATACACTCACTCACACAGTCATCCATTCTCTCACACACAAACCCACAACTCACAGACACACACTTATCTCCGCACTCACATTCTCATCCACTCACTCACAGGCACACTCACAAGTCACGTGCGCCCTCATCCACTCACTCACACACGCACTCATATCTCTCTACCACACTCATCCACTCACACACACTCATCCACATCCACTCACTTACACACTCATCCACTCACTCACACACATCCATCCACTCAGTCACACACACACTCACAACTCACTAACACACTCATCCAATCACTCACACACACATCCACTCTCTCACACACACTCATCCACTCACTCACACACACCTTCATAGCTCACGAATACGTTCATCCATTCACTCACTCACACACTCATCCACTCACTCACACACAGTCATTCACGCACTCACACACACACTAACAACTTACTAACTCATTCATCCCCCCACTCACACACACACTCATAACAGACTAGAACACACAGTCACAACTCACTAACACACTCATCCACTCACTCCCACATTCTAAAAACTCACACAAACAATTATCCACTCACACACACACACTCATCCACTCACTCACACACACAATCGCAACTCACACACATACTCATCCACTCCCTCACACTCAAACATGTTCATCAACTCACTCAGATGCATACTCGCAACTCATTCCCATCCACTCATCCACTCAGTCATACAGTCAACCACTCGCTCACACACACACCCTAAACTCATACACACATATTCACTCAATCACACACACATTCTCAACTCACTAACACACTCATCCACTCACTCAAACACTCATCCACTCACTCACACACACTCATCCACTCATTCAGACACACATTCTCAACACACAAACAGATTCATCCACTCACTCATACAATCATCCACCCGCTCAAACACACACTGACAACTCATTATCACACTCATTCACTCACTCACTCACACATACTCACATGACTCACACACACTTATTCACTCACTCACACACACACTCACAACTCACTAATACACTCATCCACTCAATCACTCACACACTCATCCATTCACACACACACTCACAACTCGCACACATACTCATCCATTCACTCACACTCACACACACGCCCATCAACTCACTCACATACAAACACACAACTCATTCTCATCCACTCATCCACTCCCTCACAGTCATCCACTCCCTCACACACACACACACACAACTCACACACACTCATTCACTCAATCACACACACTCACAACTCACTAACACACTCATCCACTCTATCACACACTCATCCACTCGCTCACACATGCTCATCCACTCACTCACTCCCACACTCATCCACTCACTCAAACTCACACGTATCCACTCACTCAAACACACACTTACAACTCACTAACACACTCATCCACTCACTCAATCACACACTCATCCACTCACTCACACACACTCCCACAACTCACCCACACTCATCCACTCACACACACACACTCATCCACTCACTCTCACACACACACTCACAAATCACACGCACTCATGCACTCACTCAGACACACATCCACAACTCACGAACACATTCATCCACTCACTCATCATATACTCATCCACTCACTCAAACTCACACGTATCCACTCACCCAAACACACACTTACAACTCACTAACACACTCATCCACTCACTCAATCACACATTCATCCACTCAATCACACACATTCACAACTCACCCACATACACAACACTCACTCACGCACACACTCACAACTCAATAACACACTCATCCAATCACCTATATGCATACTCATCCACTCACTGACACACACACACACTGACGCACACACACTCATCCACTCACTCACACACATACTCACAATTCACTAACACACTCATCCACTCACTCACACACACTCCCACAACTCATACACACTCATTCACTCACGCATACACACTCACAACTCACTAACACATTCATCCACTCAATCACTCACACACTCACAACTCACATGCACACACACTCAAAACTCAACCACACACTCATCCACTCATTCGAACATACTCATCTGCTCACTCACACGCACTCATCCACTCACTCACACACACTCACAACTCACTAACACGCTCATCCACTCACTCATACACACATTCACAACTCACCCACACACTCATCCATTCATTCGAACACACTCATCCGCTCACTTTCATGCACTCATCCACTCACTCACACACAAACACTCACAACTTACTAACACACCCATCCACTCAATCACATACACACACTCACAACTCAATAACTCTTTCATCCACTCACTCACATACATACTCATCCACTCGCTGACACTCTCACACCCACTCACGCACACACACTCATCCAGTCACTCACAAACATACTCACAACTCACTAACATACTCATCCACTCACTCACACACACTCACAACCCATATGCACACTCATCCAATCACTCACACACTCATCCATTCACTCACACTGACCCATCCACTCACTCACAACTCACTAACACACTCATCCAATTACTCACACATTCATCTACTCTCTCACACACACTCATCCACTCACCCACACACACAACTTCACAACTCATGAATACGTTCATCCATTCACTCACTCACACACTCATCCACTCACTCACACACAGTCATTCACACATTCACACACACACTCACAACTTACTAACTCATTCATCCCCCCACTCACACACACACTCATAACAGACTAGAACACACAGTCACAACTCACTAACACACTCATCCACTCACTCCCACATTCTAAAAACTCACACAAACAATTATCCACTCACACACACACACTCATCCACTCACTCACACACACAATCACTACACACACACATACTCATCCACTCCCTCACACTCACACTCACAACTCACTCACACATGTTCATCAACTCACTCAGATGCAACTCATTCTCATCCACTCATCCACTCAGTCATACAGTCAACCACTCGCTCACACACACACCCAAAACTCACACACACATATTCACTCAATCACACACACTCTCAACTCACTAACACACTCATCCACTCACTCACACACTCATCTACTCACTCACACACACTTATCCACTCACTCAGACACACATTCACAACACACGAACAGATTCATCCACTCACTCATACACTCATCCACCCACTCAAACACACACTGACAACTCATTATCACACTCATTCACTCACTCACTCACACACTCATCCACTCATTCACACATACTCACACACACTTATTCACTCACTCACACACACACTCACAACTCACTAATACACTCATCCACTCAATCACTCACACACTCATCCATTCACACACACACTCACAACTCACACACATACTCATCCATTCACTCACACTCACACACACGCCCATCAACTCACTCACATACAAACACACAACTCATTCTCATCCACTCATCCACTCCCTCACAGTCATCCACTCGCTCACACACACACACACACACACACACACAACTCACACACACTCATTCACTCAATCACACACACTCACAACTCACTAACACACTCATCCACTCTATCACACACTCATCCACTCACTCACACACACTCATGCACTCAATCACACACACACTCACAACTCAAACGCATTCATTCACTCACTCAGAGAAACATTCACAACTCACAAACACATTCATCCACTCACTCACTCCCACACTCATCCACTCACTCAAACTCACACGTATCCACTCGCTCAAACACACACTTACAACTCACTAACACACTCATCCATTCACTCAATCACCTACTCATCCATTCACTCACACACACTCCCACAACTCACCCACACTCATCCACTCACTCACACGCACTCATCCACTCACTATCACACACACACTCACAAATCACACGCACTCATACACTCACTCAGACACACATTCACAACTCACGAACACGTTCATCCGCTCACTCATGATATACTCATCCACTCACTCAAACTCTCATGTATCCACTCACTCAAACACACACTTACAACTCACTAACACACTCATCCACTCACTCAACCACACATTCATCCACTCACTCACACACATTCACAACTCACCCACATACACAACACTCACTCACGTACACACTCACAACTCAATAACACACTCATCCAATCACCTACGTGCATACTCATCCACTCACTGACACACACACACACTGACGCACACACACTCATCCACTCACTCACACACATACTCACAATTCACTAACACACTCATCCACTCACTCACACACACTCCCACAACTCACACACACTCATTCACTCACACATACACACTCACAACTCACTAACACATTCATCCACTCAATCACTCACACACTCACAACTCACATGCACACACACTCAAAACTCAACCACACACTCATCCACTCATTCGAACATACTCATCTGCTCACTCACACACACTCATCCACTCACTCACACACACTCACAACTCACTAACACGCTCATCCACTCACTCATACACACATTCACAACTCACCCACACACTCATCCATTCATTCGAAAACACTCATCCACTCACTCACACACAAACACTCACAACTTACTAACACACCCATCCACTCAATCACACACACTCACAACTCAATAACTCATTCATCCACTCACTCACATACATACTCATCCACTCACTGACACTCTCACACCCACTCACGCACACACACTCATCCAGTCACTCACAAACTTTCTCACACCTCACTAACATACTCATCCACTCACTCACACACACTCACAACTCACTTGCACACTCATCCAATCACTGACACGCAAACGCACAACTCACGAACACATTCATCTTCTCACTCACTCGCACACTCATCCACTCTCTCAAACACACATTCACAACTCACTAACACACTCACCACTCAATCACTCACACGCTCATTCACTCACTTACACAAACTCACAGCTCACTAACACACTCATCCACTCACTCACTCACACACACATACACTCACGCACGCTCCCACAACTCACACACACTCATTTACTCACTCACACACACATTCACAAATCACTAACACACTCATCCACTCACTCACACACACACACTCAAAACTGACAAGAAAACACACTGACAATTCACTAACACACACACCCACTAACTCACATACACTCACAATTCACACATACACACGTCCACTCACACACAAACACCCACAACTCACTAATACATTCATCCACTCACTCACTCCCTCACTCATCCACTCACTCAAACACACACTCATCCACTCACTCAAACACACACTTACAACTCACTAACACATTCATCCACTCATTCACTCACATGCTCATCCACTCACTGACACACACACACTCAAAACTGACTAGAAAACTCACTGACAAATCACTAACACCTCACCCACTAACTCACACACACTCACAAATCACACACACACTCATCCACTCACACACAGACACTCACAACTCACTAATAAACTGATCCACTCACGCACACACATACTCATCCACTCACTCAAACACACTCCCACAACTCACACATACTCATTTACTCACTCACACACACACTCACAAATCACTAACACACTCATCCACTCACTCACACACACACTCAAAACTGACTAGAGAACACACTGACAAATAATTAACACACACACCCACTAACTCACACACACTGACAACTCTCACACACACACGTCTGCTCACACACAAACACTCACAACTCACTAATACTCTCATCCACTCACTCACTCCTACACTCATCCACTCACATAAACACACACTCATCCACTCACTCAAACACACACAACTCACTAACACATTCATCCACTGATTCACTCATACAACTCATCCACTTACTCAAACACACACTCACAACTCACTAACATACTCATCCATTCACTCACTCACACACTCAACCACTCACACATACTCCCACGACTCACACACGCTCATTCACTCACACACACACACACACACACAACTCACTAACAAAATCTTCCACTCATTCACTCACACACTCATCAACTCAATCACACAAACTCGCAACTCAATAACACACTCATCAACTCACTCTCTCACACACTCAACCACTTACCCACACTGACAAAACTCACACATGCTCATTCACTCACTCACACAGACATTCACAACTCAATAGCACACTCATCCACTCAATCACTCACACACTCATCCATTCACACACACGCTCACAACTCATTCACATACTCATCCATTCACTCACACACATGCCCATCAACTCACTCACATACAAACACACAACTCATTCTCAACCACTCATCCACTCCCTCACAGTCATCCACTTACTCACAAACACACAACTCACACACACATTCACTCAATCACACACTCATCCACTCACTCACACACTCATCCACTCACTCACACACACTCATCCACTCACTCTTACACGCACACTCACAACTCACATTTACTCATCCACTCACTCAGAGAAACATTCACAACTCACGAAAACATTCATCCATTCACTCACTCACATCCTCATCCACTCGCTCAAACACACACTCATCCACTCACTCAAACACACACTTACAACTCACTAACACACTCATCCACTCACTCAATCACACACTCATCCACTCACTCACATACACTCCCACAACTCACACATGCTCATTCACTCACTCACACAGACACTCAAAACTCACTAACACACTCATCCACTCAATCACTCACACACTCATCCATTCACACATACACTCACAATTCACACACATACTCATCCACTCACTCGAACACACTCATCCGCTCACTCACATGCACTCATCCACTCACTCACACACACTCACAACTCACTAACACACTCATCCACTCACTCATGCACACACACTCATAACTCACTAACACACTCATCCACTCACTCATACACACACTCACAACTCACCCACATACTCAACAATACTCAATAACACACTCACAACTCAATAACACACTCATCCAATCACCTACATACATACTCATCCACTCACTGACACACACAGTGACGCACACACACTTACACACACACACTCATCCACTCACTCACACACATACTCACAACTCACTAACACACTTTTCCACTCACTCACACACACTCACAACTCACATGCATACTCATCCAATCACTGACACATACACTCACAACTCATGACCATGTTCATCCTCTCACTCACTCACACACTCATTCACTCTCTCAAACACACACTCACAACTCACTAACACAATCATCCACTCAATCACTCACACGCTCAATCACTCACTCACAAAAACTCACAACTCACTAACACACTCATGCACACACTCACTCACACAGACCTCCATTCGCCCACACTCCCACAACTCACACACACTCATTTAATCACTCACACACACACTCACAAATCACTAACACACTCATCCACTCAATCACTCACACACTCATCCACTCACTCAAACACACAATCACAACTCACTAACACACTCATCCACTCATACACACACACTCCCACAACTCACCCACACTCATTCACTCACTTACACATCTACCCACAACTCACAAATACACTCATCCACTCACACAAACACTCACAACTCACATACATACTGATCCGTTCACAACTCACTCAAACTCATGCTCATCATCTCACAAACATGCATACTCACAATTCATTCATATCCACTCATCCCATTAATCACACAGTCATCTATTCACTCCCACACAAGCCCACAATTCACACACACACACTAAGCTACTCACTCACACTCTCATCCAATCACTCACACACACTGACAACTCACGTGCACACTTATCCACTCACTCACACACACACACACACACACACACTCACAACTCACTAACACATTAAGCCACTCACGCATAATAACACAACTCAGTAACAAACACATCCACTCACACAAACACACACTCACAACTCACTAACAAACTCAGCCACTTACACAGTCATCCACGCAATCGCTCACGCACAAACCCAAAACTCACACACATTCATTCACTCAATCACGCACACTCACAACTCATTAACACACTCATCCACTCACTCACACACTCATCCAATCACTCACACACACGCATCCACTCACTCACACACACACTCACAACTCACATGCACACTCATCCACTCAGACACACATTCACAACTCATGAACAGATTCATCCACTCACACCCTCATCCACTCACTCAAACACACACTCACAACTCACCCACACACTCCTCCACTCAATCACTAATACATTCATCAACTCACTCACACAAACTCGCAACTCACTAACACACTCATCAACTCACTCACACAATTAACCACTAACTCACTCACTTTCCCACAATACACGCACAGTGATTCACTCACTCACACACACACTTACAACTCACTAACTCACTCATCCACTCACTCACAGACACACACACAACTGACTAGTCCATACACTCACAACTCACTAACAAACTCATCCACTCACACACACAGACTCACTAACTCACTCACACACACTCATCAACTCACTCGAACACACTCATCTGCTCACTCACACACACTCATCCACTCACACACACACACGCACTCACAACTCACTAACACACTCATCCACTCACTCACGCACACTCACGACTCACTAACAAGCTAATCCACTCAATCACACACACTCACAATTCACAAACCCACTCGTGTACTCACTCACTCACACAATCATCCACTCACTCAAACACAAAGTCACAACTCACTAACACAATCATCCAATCACTCATACATACTCCCACAACTCATACACACTCATTCACTCACTAAAATACACACTCACGATTCACTTACACATTCATCCACTCAATCACTCACACACTCACAGCTCACACACATACACACTCACAACTCACCCACACACTCATCAACTCACTCGAACACACTCATCCACTCACTCACATGCACCCATCCACTCATTCACACACACTCACAACTCACTAACACACTCATCAACTCACTCACTCACACAATCAACCACTAACTCACCTACTTTCCCAGAAAACACGCACAGTCATTCACTCACTCACACACACACTTACAACTCACTAACTCACTCATCCACTCACACACCCACTCACAACTCACATGCACACTCATCCAATCACTGACACACACACTCATAACTCACGAACACATTCATCCTCCCACTCTCTCACACACTCAAGCACTCTCTCAAACACACACACACACAACTCACTAACAAAATCATCCAATCACTCACACATACTCCTACAACTCACTCATTCACTCACTAACACACACACTCACAATTCACTTACACATTCATTCACTCAATTACTCACACACTCACAGCTCACACACACACTCATCAACTCACTCGAACACACTCATCCACGCACTCACATGCACTCATCCACTCATTCACACACACTCACAACTCACTAACACACTCAACAACTCACTCACTCACACAATCAACCACTAACTCGCCAACTTTCCCAGATCACCCGCACACTCATTCACTCACTCACACACACACTTACAACTCATTATCTCACTCATCCACTCACACACACTCACAACTCACATGCACACTCATCCAATTACTGACACACACACTAACAACTCACGAACACATTCATCCTCCCACTCTATCACACACTCAACCACTCTCTCAAACACACACTCACAACACACTAACACAATCATCCACTCAATCACTCACATGCTCATTCACACACTCACACAAACTTGCAACTCACTAACACGCTCAACCACTTACCCACACACTCACAACTCACCCACACACTCATTCACTCACTCACACACACACACACTTACAACTCAGTAACTCACTCATCCACGCACTCACACACACACACACAACTGACTTGAACACAAACTCACAACTCTCACTAACACACACACCCATTCACTCACACAAACTCACAAGTCACACAAACACTCATCCACTCACACACACACTCACAACTCACTAACTCACTCATCCACTCACACACTCACACACTCATCCACTCACTCAAACACACAATCACAACTCACTAAAACACTCATCCACTTATTCACACACACTCCCATAACTCACACACACTCATTCACTCACTTACACACACACTCACAAGTCACAACACACTCATCCACTCACACAAACACATACTCACATCTCACTAACACACTCAGCCACTCACTCACATAGTCATCCATGCAATCGCTCACACACACAACCAAAAATCAAACACACTCATCCAAGCACACTCACAAACACACTCATAACTCACATGCACTCATCTACTCACTCAGACACACATTCACAACTCACGAACACATTCATCCACTCACTCACTCATGTACTCATCCATTCGTTCAAACACACACTCACAACTCACACACACACTCATCTACTCACTCAAAGACACTCATCTGTGCACTCACACACACTCATCCGCTCACTCACACACACAACTCACTAACAAACTCATCCACTCACTCATACACACACACTCACAAATCACCCACATATTCAACACTCACTCACAAACCCACACTCACAACTCAATAACACACTCATCCAATCACTCACACACATACTCATCCACTCATTGACACACGCACACACGCACGCACACACACTCATCCACTCACTCACACACATACTCACAACTCACTAACACACTCATACACCTACTCACACACACTCACAGCTCACATGCACACCCATCCAATCACTGACACACATACTCACAACTCATGAACACATTTATCCCCTCACTCACTCACACACTCATCAACTCTCTCAAACGCACACTCACAACTCACTAACATACTCATCCACTCAATCACTCACATGCTCATTCACTCACTCACACAAACTCACAACTCACTAACACACTCATCCACTAACTCACTCACACAGACATACATTCACCCACACTCCCTCATCTCACACACACTCATTTACTCACTCACACACACACTCACACATCACTAACACACGCATCCACTCATACAAACACACACACTCAAAACTTACTGCAACACACACTGACAAATCATTAACACCTCACCCACTAACTCACACACACTCACAAATCACACACACACTCATCCAATCACACACAGACACTCACAACTCACTAATACACTCACCCACTCACTCACTCACACACTCATCCACCCCCTCAAACACACACTCACAACACACTAACACACTCTTCCATTCACTCACTCACACACTCATCCATTCACAAAGACCTCCATGACTCACACACACTCATTCACTCACTCACACACACACACATGACTCACTAATAATATCTTCCACTCATTCACTCACACACTCATCAACTCACTCATGCAAACTCGCAACTCACTAACATACTCATCAACTCACTCTCTCACTCACTCAACCAGTTACTCACCCACACTGCCACAACTTACACACACTCATTCACTCAATCAGACACACTCACAACTCACTAAAACACTCATCCATTCACTCACACACTCATCCACTCACTCACACACACCCACAACTCACACACTCATCCACTCACTCAGACACACTCATCCAATCACTCACACAAACACTCACAACTCACTTGCACACTCATCCACTCACTCAGACAGACATTCATAACCCATGAACAGATTCATCCACACACTCACTCATCCACTCGCTCAAACACACACTCACAACTCACTAACACACTCCTCCACTCAATCACTAACACATTCATCAAACTCACTCACACAAACTCACAACTCATTAACACACTCATCAACTCACTGACTCACACAATCAACCACTAACTCACCCACTTTCCCACAACACACGCACACTCATTCACTCACTTACTCACACACACACTTACAACTCACTAACTCACTCATCCACTCACTCACACACACACTCACAACTGACTAGACCACACACTTACAACTCACTAACATACTCATCCACTCACTCACAAAAACTCACAACTCCCACAAGCACTTATCCACTCACACACACACAGACTCACTAACACACTCATCCACTCACTCAAACACACACTCACAGCTCACACACACATCCACACACTGACACACACTCACAATTCACAAACACAGTCATCCACTCACTTGAACACACTCATGCGCTCACTCATACACACTCATCCACTCACTCACAACTCTCTAACACACTCATCCACTCACTCATGCACACACACTCACAACTCACTAACAAACTAATCCACTCAGTGACACAGACACTCACAATTCATAAACACACACATATACTCATTCACTCACACAATCATCCACTCACTCAAACACAAAGTCGCAATTCACTAACACACTCATCCAATCACTCACACTCACTCACACAACTCACACACACTCATTCACTCACTAACACACACACTCACAATTCACTTACACATTCATCCACTCAATCACACACACTCACAACTCACACACACACACTCACAACTCACCCACACACTCATCAACTCACTCAAAAACACTCATCCACTCACTTGCACCCATTCATCCACTCACTCACACACACTCACAACTCACTCACACTCATCAACTCACTCACTCACACAATCAACCATTAACTCACCCACTTTCCCACAACACACGCACACTCATTCATTCACTCACACACACACTTACAACTCACTAACTCACTCATCCACTCACTCACACACACACTCACAACTGACTAGAGCACACACTCACAACTCACTAACATACTCATCCACTCACTCACACAAACTCACAACTCCCACAAACACTCATCCACTCACACACACAAACTCACTAACTCACTCATCCACTCACTCAAACACACACTCACAACTCACACACACATCCACACACTGACACACACTCACAATTCACAAACACAGTCATCCACTCACTTGAACACACTCATGCGCTCACTCATACACACTCATCCACTCACTCACAACTCTCTAACACACTCATCCACTCACTCACGCACACACACTCACAACTCACTAACAAACTAATCCACTCAGTGACGCAAATACTCACAATTCATAAACACACACATATACTCATTCACTCACACAATCATCCATTCACTCAAACACAAAGTCACAATTCACTAACACACTCATCCAATCACTCACACACTCTCACACAACTCACACACACTCATTCACTCACTAACACACACACAATTCACTTACACATTCAACCACTCAATCATACACACTCACAACTCACACACACACACTCACAACTCACCCACACACTCATCAACTCACTCGAAAACACTCATCAGCTCACTTGCACCCACTCATCCACTCACTCACACACACTCACAACTCACTCACACTCACCAACTCACTCACTCACACAGTCAACCATTAACTCACCCACTTTCCCACAACACACGCACACTCATTCACTCACTCACACACACACTTACAAGTCACTAACTCACTAATCCACTTACTCACACACACACTCACAACTGACTAGAACACACACTCACAACTCACTAACACACTCATCCACTCACTCACACAAACTCACAACTCCCACAAACACTTATCCACTCACACACACAAACTCACGAACTCACTCATCCACTCATTCACTCACACACTCATCCACTCACTCACACACACTCACAACTCACACACACACATCCACTCACTCAAACACACACTCACAATTCCCAAACACACTCATCCACTCACTTGAACACACTCATCCACTCACTCACACACACTCATCCACTCACACACACACTCACTAACACACTCATCCACTCATTCACGCACACACACTCACAACTCACTAACACACTAATCCACACACTCACACACACACTCACAATTGACAATCACACTCATGTACACACTCACTCACAAAATCATCCACTCACTCAAACACAAAGTCACAACTCACTATCACACTCATCCACTCATTCAATCAAACAATCATCCACTCAGTCACACACACTCCCACAACTCATGCACACTCATTCACTCACTAACACACACACTCACAACTTACTTACACATTCATCCACTCAATAACTCACACACTCACAACTCACACACACTCAAAACTCACTCACACGCTCATCCACTCACTCACACACACTCCCATAACTCACACACGCTCATTCACTCACTCACACACAGACTCATAACTCACTAACACACTCATCCACTCAAGCACTCACAGACTCATCCACTCACACACACACACTCACAACTCACACACATACTCATCCATTCACACACACTCACACTCACAACTCACTCACACACACACCCATCAACTCACGCACATACATACACACAACTCATTCTCATCCACTCACTAACAGTCATCCAATCGCTCACACACACTCACCCACAACTCATACATACTCATTCACTCAATCGCACTCACTCCCAACTCACTAACACACTCATCCACTCACTCACACACTCATCCACTCACTCACACACTCATCCACTCACACTCACACACACACTCACAACTCACACACACTCATCCACTCACTCAGACACATATTCACAACTCATGAACACATTCATCCACTCACTCACACACTCTTCCACTAGCTCAAACACACACTCACAAATCACCACACACTCATCCACTCACTCGAACACACTCATCCGCTCACTCGCACACACTCATCCACTAACTCACACACACTCACAACTCACTAACACACTCATCCACTCACTCACACACACACACTCTCATAACTCACAAACACACACATCCACTCAATCATACACACACAACTCACCCACATACTCAACACTCACTCACACACATACTCACAACTCAATAGCACACTCATCCACTCACTCAGACACACATTCACAACTCATGAACACATTCATCCACTCACTAACACACTCATCCACTCGTTCAAACACACACCCACAAATCACCACACACTCATCCACTCACTCGAACACACTCATCCAATCACTCACACGCACTCATCCACTCACTCACACACAATCACAACTCACTAACACACTCATCCACTCACTCACACACACACACACTCATAACTCACAAACGCACTCATCCACTCAATCATACACACACTCACAACTCACCCACATACTCAACACTCACTCACACACACACTCACAAATCAATAACACACTCATCCACTCACTCACATACATACTCATCCATTCACTGACACACACACAGACTCACGCACACACACAATCCACTCACCCACACTCCCACAACTCACACACACTTGCACGACTCACACTCACTCATTCACTCACTCACACACACACAAAACTCACTAACAAAATCTTCCATTCAATCAGTCACACACTCATCACCTCATTCACACAAACTCACAACTAACTAACACACTCATCAACACACTCTCTCACACACTCAACCACTTTCACACCCACACTGCCACAACTCACACACACTCATTCACTCACTCACACATACACTTACAACTCAGTAACTCACTCATCCACTCACTCACACACACACGCAAAACTGACATGAACACACCCTCACAACTCACTAACAAACTCATCCACTCACTCACACAAACTCACAACTCACACAGACACTCATCCACTCACACACACACACACTCATAACTCACCAACTCACTCATCCACTCACTTACTCACACACTTATCCACTCACTCAAACACACAATCACAACTCACTAACAAACTCATCCACTCATTCACACACACTCCCACAACTCACCCACACTCTTTCACTCACTTACACACACACTCACAACTCACAAACCCACTCATCCACTCAATCACTCACACACTCATCCACTCAAACACACGCACACTCACAACTCACACACATACTGATCCACTCACTCACACACACTCACAACTCACTCACACACATGCTCATTATCTCACTCACATGCATACTCACAACTCATTCATATCCACTCATCCACTTAATCACACAGTCATCCACTCACTCACACACAAACTCACAACTCACACACACTAAGCTACTCACTCACACATTCATCCACTCAATCACTCACACACTCATCCACTCACACACACTCACTCGCAACTCACACACATACTCATCCTTTCACACACACTCACACTCACAACTCACTCACACACACGCCCATCAACTCACTCATATACATACACAGAACTCATTCTCATCCACTCATTAACACAGTCATCCAATCGCTCACACATACACACCCACAAGTCACACACACTCATTCACTCAATTGCACACACTCACAACTCACTAACACACTCATCCACTCACTCACACATTCATCCACTCCCTCAAACACACACTCACAATTCACAAACACACTCACCACTCCATCACTCACACACTCATTCACTCACTCAAAAAACTCACAATTCACTAACACACTCATCCACTCACTCACACACACATCCACTCACCCACACTCCCACAACTCACGCACACTCAGTTACTCACTCACACACACACTCACAAATCACTAACACACTCATCCACTCACTCACACACACTCCAAACTGACTAGAAAACACAATGACAATTCACTAACACACTCACCCACTAACTCACACACACACTCATCCACGCACACACACACTCACAACTCACTAACACACTCATCCACTAACTCACTCACACACTCATCGACTCACTCACACTGCCATGATTCACACAAACTCGTTTACTCATTCACACACACACTCACAAATCAATGACACACTCAGCCACTCACTCACACACACGCACTGAAAACTGACTAGAAAACACACTGACAAATCACTAACACACTCACCCACTAACTCACACACACTAACCACTCACACACACACTCATCCACTCACACACACACATTCACAACTCACTAACACACTCATCCACTAACTCACTCACACTCTCATCGACTCACACACACGCCCACGACTCACACACGCACAAAACTCACTAACAAAATTTTCCACTCAATCACTCACACACTCATCAATTCACTCACACACACACTCAACCACTAACACACCCACACTGCCACAACTCACACACACTCATTCACTCACTCACACACACACTTCCAACTCAGTAACTCACTCATCCACTCACTCACACACACGCACAACTGACTTGAACACACACTCACAACTCACTAACACACTCATCCACTCACTCACACAAACTCACAACTCACACAAACACTCATTCATTCACACACACACACTCATAACTCACCAACTCACTCATCCACTCACTCACACACTCATCCACTCACTCAAACACACAATCACAACTCACTAACACATTCATCCACTGATTCACACACACTCCCACAACACACACACACTCATTCACTCAGTTACACACACACTCACAACTCACAAACACACTCATCCACTCAATCAGTCACACGCTCATCCACTCAGACACACACAGTCACAACTCACAGACATACTGATCCACTCACTCACACACACTCATAACTCACTCACACAAATGCTCATCACCTTACTCACATGCATACTCACAACTCATTCTTATCCACTCATCCACTTAATCACACAGTCATCCACTCACTGACACACAAACCCACAACTCACACACACACACTAAGCTACTCTCTCACACACTCATCCACTCACTCACACACTCACAGCTCACATGCACATTCATCCACTCACACACACACTCACAACTCACTAACACATTCATCCACACACTCGCACACACAATCACAACTCACTAACACACTCATCCACTCACTCAAATGCACTTAGACCTCACTAGCGCACACTCACAACTCACTAACACACTCATCCACTCACTCAAACACACACTCACAACTCACTAACACATTAAGCCACTCACTCATAAAAACACTCACAATTCATTAACACACTCATCCACTCACACAAACACACACTCACAACTCACTAACATACTCATCCACTCACACAAACACACACTCACAACTCACTAACACACTCATCTACTCACACAAACACACATTCACAACTCACTAACACACTCAGTCACTCACTCACGCAGTCATCCTTGCAATCGCTCACACACACACCCAAAACTCACACACATTTATTCACTCAATCACGCACACTCACAACTCACTAACACACTCATCCACTCACTAACACAATCATCCACTCACTCACAGACACTCATCCAATCACTCACACACTCACAATTTACATGCACACTCATCCACTCTCTCAGACACAAATTCACAACTCACAAACACATTCATCCATTCACTCACTCATACACTCATCCACTCGCTCAAACACACACTCATAACTCACTAACACACTCATCCACTCACTCACTCACACACTCATCCACTCACTCACAAAAACTCACAACTCACTAACACACTCATCAACTCACTCACTCACACTGTCAACCACTAACTCACCCACTTTCCCACGACTCACACACACTCATCCACTCACTCAGACACACACTCACAACTCAATAACACACTCATCCACTCTCTCACTCACACAATCATCCACTCACTCAAACACATTCATCCACTCACTCATACACACTTACAGCTCCCTAACACACTTATCAACTCACACGCTCACACATTCAACCACTAACTCACCCACTTTCCCACAACACATGCACACTCATTCACTCACTCACACACACACTTACAGCTCACTAACTCACTCATCCACTCACTCACACATGCACTCACAACTGACTAGAGCACACACTGACAACACACTAACACACTCATCCACTCACTCACACAAACACAAAACTCGCACAAACACTCATCCACTCACACACACAAACTCTCTAACTCACTCATCCACTCATTCATTCACACTCATCAACTCACTCAAACACACACTCACAACTCACACACACATCCACTCACTCACTCACACATACTCACAACTCACTAATACACTCATCCACTCGCTCAATCAAACACTCATCCACTCACTCACACACATTCCCACAACTCACACACACTCATTCACTCATAAACACACACACTCACAACTCACTAACACATTCATCCACTCAATCACTCACACACTCACAACTCACACACACACACTCACAACTCACTAACACACTCATCCACTCACTAACACACTCATCCACTCACTCACAGACACTCATCCAATCACTCACACACACACTCACAACTCACTAACACACTCATCCACTCACTAACACACTCATCCACTCACTCACAGACACTCATCCAATCACTCACACACACACTCACAACTCACTTGCAAACTCATCCACTCTCTCAGACACACATTCACAACTCATGAACACATTCATCCACTCACTCACTCATACACTCATTCACTCGCTCAAACACACACTCACAACTCACTAACATATCCACTCACTCACTAACACACTCATCCACTCACTCACTCAAACTCGCAACTCACTAACACACTCATCAACTCACTCACTCACACAATCAACCATTAACTCAACCACTTTCCCACGACTCACACACACTCATTCACTCACTCAGACACACACTCACAACTCACTAACACACTCCTCCACTCAATCACTAACACATTCATCAACACACTCACACAAACCCGCAATTCACTAACACACTCATCAACTCACTCACTCACACTACCAACCACAAACTCACACACTTTCCGACAACACATGCACACTCATTCACTCACTCACACACACACTTACAACTCACTAACTCACTCATCCACTCACTCACATAAACTCACATCTCCCACAAACTTTCATCCACTCACACACACGGACTCACTAACTCACTCATCCACTCATTCACTCACCCACCCATCCACACATTCAAACACAAACTCACAACTCACACACACACATCCATGCATTCACGCACACATTCATAATTCAAAAACGCACTCATCCACTCACTTAAACACTCTCATCCGCTTAATCACACTCATTCATCCACTCACTCAAACACACTCACAACTCACTAACACACTCATCCACACACTCACGCACACACACTCACAACTCACTAACACACTAATCCACTCACTCACAGACACACTCACAATTCACTAACACACTCATGTACTCACTCACTCACACAATCATCCACTCACTCAAACACAAAGTCACAACTCACTAACACACACATCCACTCGCTCAATCAAACACTCATCCACTCACTCACACACACTCCCACAACTCACACACACTCATTCACTCACTAACACACACACTCACAACTCACCCACACAGTCATCCACTCACTCGAACACACTCATCCACTCACTCACATGCACTCATCCACTCACTCACACACACTCACAACTCACTAACACATTCATCAACTCACACACTCACACATTCAACCACTAACTCACCCACTTTCCCACAACACACGCACACTCATTCACTCACTCACACACACTTACAACTCACTAACTCACCCATCCATTCACTCACACATGCACTCACAACTGACTAGAGCACACTCTCACAACACACTAACACACTCATCCACTCGCTCACACAAACTCACAACTCCCACAAACACTCATCCACTCGCACACACAAACTCTCTAACTCACTCATCCAATCATTCACTCACACTCATCCACTCACTCAAACACACACTCACAACTCACACACACACATCCACTCACTCACACACACACTCACAATTCACAAACACAGTCATCCACTCACTCGAACACACTCATCCGCTCACTCACACACACTGATCTACTCACTCACACATACTCGCAACTCGCTAACACATTCATCCACTCAATCACATACACTCATCCACTCACGCACATACACTCGCAACTCACTAACAGACTCATCCATTCACTCACACACACACACTCACAACTCACATGCACACTCATCCACTCTCTCAGACACAAATTCACAACTCACAAACACATTCATCCACTCACTCACTTATACACTCATCCACTCGCTCAAACACACCCTCACAACTCACTAACACACTCATCCACTTACTCACTCATACACTCATCCACTCACTCACACAAACTCGCAACTCACTAACACACTCATCAACTCACTCACTCACACAATCAACCACTAACTCACCCACGTTCCCACAACTCACACACACTCATTCAGTCATACAGACACACACTCACAACTCACTAACATACTCCTCCACTCAATCACTAACACACTCATCAACTCACTCACTCACACAACCAACCACAAACTCACACACTTTCTGACAACACATGCACACTCATTCTCTCACTCAAACACACACTTACAACTCACTAACTCACTCATCCACTCACTAACACAAACTCACATCTCCCACAAACTTTCATCCACTCACACACACGGACTCACTAACTCACTCATCCACTCATTCACTCACACACCCATCCACACATTCAATCACAAACTCACAAATCACACACACACATCCATGCATTCACGCAAACATTCATAATTCACAAACGCACTCATCCACTCACTTGAACACACTCATCCGCTTACTCACACTCATTCATCCACTCACTCACACACACTCACAACTCACTAACACACTCATCCACTCACTCACGCACACATACTCACATTTCACTAACACACTCATGTACTCACTCACTCACACAATCATCCACTCACTCAAACACAAAGTCACAACTCACTAACACACACATCCACTCGCTCAATCAAACACTCATCCACTCACTCACACACACTCCCACAACTCACACACACTCATTCACTCACTAACACACACACACACAACTCACCCACACAGTCATCCACTCACTCGAACACACTCATCCACTCACTCACATGCACTCATCCATTCACTCACACACACTCACAACTCACTAACACACTCATCAACTCACACACTCACACATTCAACCACTAACTCACCCACTTTCCCACAACACACGCACACTCATTCACTCACTCACACACACACAACTCACTAACTCACTCATCCACTCACTCACACATGCACTCACAACTGACTAGAGCACACACTCACAACACACTAAGACACTCATCCACTCACTCGCGCACACACTCACAATTCACAAACACACTCATGTACTCACTCATTCTCACAATCATCCATTCTCTCAAACACAAAGTCACAATTCACTAACACACTCATCCACTTGCTCAATCAAACACTCATACACTCATTCACACACATACCCACAACTCACACACACTCATTCACTAACAAACACACACACGCTCACGACTCACTAACACATTCATCCACTCAATCACTCACACACTCACAACTCACACACACACACACACACACACACACAGCTCATCCCCGCACTCATCCACTCACTCAAACACACTCATCCGCTCACTCACACGCACTCATCCACTCATGCACATACACTCACAACTCACTAACATACTCATCCACTCACTCTCTCACCCACACACTCACAACTCACTAACACACACATCCACTCACTCATACACACACTCACAACTCACCCACATACTCAAAACTCACTCACACACACACTCACAACTCAATAACACACTCATTCACTCACTCATATACATACTCATTCACTCACTGACACTCACACGCCCACTCACGAACACACACTCATCCACTCACCCACACAAGCTCACAACTCACATGCATACTGAATCAATCATTGACACACACACTCACAACTCACAAACACATTCATCTTCTCACTCAATCACACACTCAACCACTCTCTCAAACCCATATTCACAACGCACTAACACACTCATCCACTGACTCACTCAAACACACATCCACTCACCCACAGTCCCACAACTCACACACACTCATTTACTGACTCACACACACACACAAAAATCACTAACACAATCATCCACTCACTCATACACACACACTAAAAACTGACTAGAAAACACACTGAAAAATCACTAACACACACAAACACTAACTCACACACACTCACAACTCACACACACTCATCCATACACACACACACTCACAACTCACTAATACACGCATCCACTCACTCATTCACACAATCATCCACTCACTCAAACACACACTCATCCACTCAATCAAACACACACTTACGAAATACTAACACACTCATCCACTCACTCAATCACACACTCATCCACTCACTCACACACACTCTCACAACTCAACACGCTCATTCACTCATTCACACAGACACTCACAACTCACTAACACAGTCATCAATGCAATCACTCACACACTCACAACTCACACACTCTCATCCACTCACTCAGACACACATTCACAACTTACGAACACATTCATCCACTCACTCACTCATACACTCATCCACTCGCTCAAACACACACTCACAACTCACACACACAAATCAACTCACACGAACACACTCATCCGCTCACTTGCACACACTCATCACTTCACTCACACACACTCACAACTCATTAACACAATCATCAAATCACTCACTCACACACTCAACCACTATCTCACACACGCTGCCACAACTCACACATACTCATTCACTCACTCACACACACACTTAAAACTCAGTAACTCACTCATCCACTCACTCACACACACACACAAATCTGACTTGAACACACACTCACAACTCACTAACACGCTCATCCAGTCACTCACACAAACTCTGAGCTCACACAAACACTCATCTACTCACACACACACTCCTTCACAACTCACTAACTCACTCATCTAGGCACTCACTCACACACTCATACACTCACACAAACACACAATCACAACTCACTAACACACTCATCCACTCATTCACACTCATTCCCACAGCTTACACACACTCATTCACTCACTTACACACACATTCATAACTCACAAACACACTCATCCACTGAATCAATCACACACTCATCCAAACACACACACACACTCACAACTCACATACATACTGATCCATTCACTCACACACACCCACAACTCACTCACACACATATGCTCATCATCCCGCTCACATGCATACTCACAACTCATTCATATCCACTCATCCACTTACTCACACAGTCATCCACTCACTCACACAAAAATTCACACCTCACTCACACACTAAGCTACTCATACACATACTCATACATTCACTCACACACTCACTGACACACTCACAACTCACATGCACACTCATCCACTCACTCACACGCAAACTCACAGCTCAGTAACACACTCATCCAATCACTCACACACACACTCATGCACTCACAAACACACACTCACAACTCACACACATACTGATCCACTCACTCACACACACTCACAATTCAGTCACACACATGCTCATCATCTCACTCGCATGCATACTCACAACTCATATCCAATCATCAAATTACTCACACAGTCATCCACTCACTCACACACAAACTCACAACACACACACACACACACACACACACACTAAGGTACTCACTCACACACTCATTCACTCACTCACACACATACTCACACTCACATGCACACTCATCCAATCACACACACACTCACATCTCACTAACACACTCATCCACTCGCTCATACACACACTCACACCTCACTAACACACACTCACAACTCACTAACACTCTTATCCACTCACTCACACACACCCTCACAACTCACAAGTGCACTCATGCACTCACTCACACACTCACAAATCACTAACACACTCATCCACTCACTCACACACACAATCACAACTCACTAACGCACTCATCCACTCACTCATACACACACTCACACCTCACTAATACACTCATCCACTCACTGAAACACACACTCACAACTCACCAGCACATTAAGCCACTCACTCACACACACACTCACAACTGACTAATACACTCAACCACTCACTCACACAATCATTCATGCAATCACACTCACAACTCACCAACACACTCATCCACTCACTCACACAATCATTCATGCAATCACCCACACTCACAACTCACCAACACACTCATCCACTCACTCACACACTCATCCACTCACTCACACACACTCATCCACTCACTCACACACACACTCACAACTCACATGCACACTCATCCACTCACTCACTAACACATTCATCCACTCACTCACTAACACACTCATCCACTAACCCACTCACACACTCATCCACTCACACACACTCCCATGACTCACACACACTCATTCACTCACTCACACACACACAACTCACTAACAAAATCTTCTACTCAATCACTCGCACACTCATCAACTCACACACAAACTCGCAACTCACTAACACACTCATCAAATCACTCACTCACACACTCAACCACTAACTCACCCACACTACCACAACTCACACACACGCATTCACTCACACACACACACGTAAAACTCAGCAACTCACTCATCCACTCATTCACACGTCCACACAAATCTGAATTGAAAACACACTCACAACTCACGAGCACCCTCATCCAGTCACTCACAAAAACTCCCAACTCACACAAACACTCATCCACTCACACACATACATTCACTCACAACTCACTAACTCACTCATCCACGCACTCACTCACACACTCATCCACTCACTCAAACACACTCACAACTCACAAACAAACTCATCCACTCCATCACTCACACACTCATCCACTCACACACAAACACCCACAATTCACACACATACTGATCCACTCACTCATACACACTCACAACTCACTCACATGCTCATCATTTCAGTCACATGCATACTCACACTCATTCATATCCACTCATCCACTTACTCACACAGTCATCCACTCACACACACTAACTCACAACTCACACAGACACATACTAAGCTGCTCACTCACATACTCATCCACTCACTCACACACACACTCACAAGCCACTAACACACTCATCCACACACTCACAAACACAATCACAACTCAGTAACACACTCATCCACTCACACACACACTCACAAATCACTAACACACTTATCCACTCACTCATACACATACTCACACCTCACTAACACACACAACTCACTAACACACTCATCCACTCACTCACACACACACTCACACACTCACAAACACACACACTCACAACCCACTAACACACTCATCCACTCATTCACACACACAATCACAACTCACAGACACTCATTGACCCACTTACACACACACTCACAAAACACAAACACACTCATCCACTCAATCACTAACACACTCATCCACTCACACACACACATACACTCACAACTCACACACATACTGATCCACTCACTCACACACACTCACAACTCTCTCACACACATGCTAATCATCTCACTCACATGCACACTCACAACTTATTCATATCCAATCATCCACTCACTCACACACAAACTCACAACTCACACACACACTAAGCTACTCACTCACATACTCATCCACTCACTAACACACTCACAACTAACATGCACACTCATCCACTCACTCACACACACACTCACAACACAGCAACACACTCATCCACTCACTCACACACGCACTCATCCACTAACACACACACTCACAACTCACTAACACACTCATTCACACACAAAGTCACAACCCACTAACACACTCATCCACTCCCTCATAAATACATTCAGAACTCACTAACACACTCATCCATTCACACATACACAATCACAACTCACTAACACACTCATCCACTCACTCATACACATACTCACACCTCACTAACACACACTCATAACTCACTAACACACTCATCCACTGACTCACACACACACACAACTGAATAAAAAACTTATCCACTCACAAACACACACTCACAACTCACTAACACACTCATCCACGCACTCACATACTCATCCACTCACTAACACACTCACAACTAACATGCACACTTATCCACTCACTCACACACACACTCACAACATAGTAACACACTCATCCACTCACACACACACTCATCCACTCACACACACACTCACAACTAACACACATACTGATCCACTCACTCACACACACTCACAACTCACTCACACACATGCTCATCATCTCACTCACATGTATACTCACAACTCATTCATATCCAATCATCCACTTATTCAAACAGTCATCCATGCACTCACACACAAACTCACAACTCACACACACACTAAGCTACCCACTCACATACTCATCCACTCACTCACACACACAGTCACAACTGACAAGTGCACTGATCCACTCACTCACACACAAACTCACAACTCACTAGCACACTCATCCACTCACTCACCCACACAATCACAACTCACTAACACACTCATCCACTCACTCACACACAAACTCACACCACACTAACACACACAACCAACTCACTAACACACTCATCCACTCACTCAAACAAACACTCACAACTCACCAACACATTAAGCCATTCATTCACACACACACTCACAACTGAATAACACAATAATCCACTCATTCACATACACACTCACAACTCAATAAAATACTTATCCACTCACACAAACACACACTCACAACTCACTAACACTCTCAGCCATTCAATCACACAGTCATCCATACAATCGCTCACACACACCCAAAAATTACAAACAATCATTCACTCAATCATTCACACTCACAACTCACTAACACACTCAAGCACTCACTCAGACACTCAACCACTCACACACACTCATCCACACACTCACACAAACACTCACAACTCACATGCACACTCATCCACTCTCTCAGACACACATTTACAACTCACGAACAAATTCATCCACTCATTCACTCATACACTCATCCACTCACTCAAACACAGACTCACAACTCACTAACACACTCATCCACTCACACACTCATCCACTCATTCACACAAACACGCAACTCACTAACACACTCATCAACTCACTCCATCACACAATCAACCACTAACTCACCCACTTTCCCACGACTCACACACAATCATTCACTCACTCACACACAGCCTCACAACTCACTAACATACTCCTCCACTCAATCACTAACACACTCATCAACTCACAGACACAAACTCACAACTCACTTACAAGCTCATCAACTCACTCACACAATCAACCACTCACTCACCCACTTTCCCACAACACATGCACACTCATTCACTGACTCATGCACACACTTACAACTCACTAACTCACTCATCCACTCACTCACACACACACTCACAACTGACTAGAGCACACACTCACAACTCACTAACACACTCATCCAAACACTCAAACACACAGTCACAATTCAAAAACACACTCATCCAATCACTCGAACACAATCATCTGCTCAATCACACACTGTCATCCACTCACTCACACACACTCACAACTCACTAACACACTCAACCACTCACTCATTCACAACCTCATCCACTCACTCACACACACTCATCCACTCACTCACACACACACACAACTCACATACACACTCATCCACTCTCTCAGACACACATTCACAACTCATGAACACATTCATCCCCTCATTCACTCATACACTCATCCGCTTGCTCAAACACACACTCACAACTCACTAACACACTCATCCACTTACTCAATCACACAATCAACCACTAACTCACCCACTTTCCCATGACTCACACACACTCATTCACTCTCTCGCACACACACTCACAATTCACTAACATACTCCTCCACTCAATCACTAACACACTCATCAACTCACTCACACAAACTCACAACTCACTTACACACTCATCAACTCACTCACACAATCAACCACTCACTCACCAACGTTCCCACAACACATGCACACTCATTCACTCACTCATGCACACACTTACATTTCACTAACTAACTCATCCACTCACGCACACACACACACCCACAACTGACTAGAGCAAACACTCACAACTCACTAACACAATCATCCACTCATTCAAACACACACTTACAATTCAGAAACACTCTCATCCGCTCATACGAACACAATCATCCACTCACACACACACTCATCCACTCACTCACACACACACTCATCCACACACACACTCACAACTGACTAACACACTCATCCACTCACTCATACAGACACTCACACCTCACTAACACACTCTAACAACACAAATGCACATTCATCCACTCGCTCACACAGACACTAAGCTACTCAGTCACACACTCATCCATTCACTCACACACACACTCACAACTCACATGCACACTCATCCACTCACTCACACACACACTCGCAACTCACTAACACACTCATCCACTCACACACACACACACAATCACAACTCACTAACACACTCATCCACTCACTCATACAGACACTCACACCTCACTAACACACACGCACAACTCACTAACACACTCATCCACTCACTCAAACACACAGTCACAACTCACCAACACATTAAGCCACTTACGCACACACATTCTCACAACTCACCAACATGCTCATCCACTCATTCACACAAACACTCACAACTCAATAAAATACTTATCCACTCACACAAACACATACACACAATTCAATAACACACTCATTCACTCACTCACACACTCATCCACTCACTTACACACACTCATCCACTCACTCAAACACACACTCGCAACTCACATCCGCACTCATCCACGCAGTCACGAACACATTCATACACTCATTCACTCATACATCATCCACTTGCTCAAACACACACTAACAACTCACTCGCACACTCATCCACTCACTAACAAACTCATCCACTCACTCACTCACTCACACACTCATACAAACACACACTCCCATGACTCACACACACTCATTAACTCACTCACACACACACACACAACTCTCTAACAAAATCTTCCACTCAATCCCTCGCACACTCAGCAACTCACACAAAAACTCGCAACTCACTAACACACTCATCAACTCACTCACTCACACACTCAACCACTAACTCACCCACACTGCCACAACTCACACACACTCATCCACTCACTCACACACACACGCAAATCTGACTTGAACACACACTCACAACACACCAACACCCTCATCCAGTCACTCACAAAAACTCCCAACTCACACACTCTTCCACTCACACACACACACTCACACACAACTCACTAACGCACTCATCCAAGCACTCACTCAAACACTCATCCACTCACTCACACAAACTGATAACTCACCAACACAATCATTCTCTCACTCACTCACAGACGCATCCACTAACTCACCCACACTCCCACAACTGACACACATTCATTCACTCACTCACACGCATGCTCACAACTCACTAACACACTCATCCACTCACTCACACACTCACCCACTGATTCAAACACATGCTCCCAATCACTAACACTCTCATCCACTCACTCACACTGACATTCACAACTCCTTAACAAACTGTTCCACTCACTCACACACATGCTCACAACTCACTAACACACTCATCCATTCACTCAAACACAAACATACAGCTCACTAACACACTCATCAACTCACTCACACACACAGTCACAACTCAATAACACACGCATCACAACTCAACACACACTCATCCACTCACTCACACACACTCTCACAACTCACATACACACTCATCCACTCACTCACACACTCCCTCATGCACTCATTCACATGCACACTCACAACTCACACACACACTCATTAGCTCACTCACACACCCACTCACAACTCATTCACATCCATTCATCCACTCACTCACTCACACCCTCATCCACTCATTCACACACACACTTACAACTCACACACACACTCATCCACTCACTCACACTTACACTCACAACTCACACACACTCTCATCAACACACTCACATATATAATCACAACTCATTCACATCCACTCATCCACTCATTCAAACACACATTCATCCACTCACTCACCCACACTCCCATGACTCACACACACTCATTCACTCACTCACACAAACTCACCTCTCACTAACACACTCATCCACTCATCCACTCAAACATTCATCCACTCACTCACACAAACTTATTCATTCACACACACATACACTCACAACTGACTAGAACACACACTCACAACTCACTAATACACTCATCCACTCACACACATACAACTCACAGACACACTCATCCACTCACTCACACACACACTCACAACTCACAGACACTCTTATCCTCTCACTCAAACACACACTTATATCTCACTAACACACAAAACCACTCACTCACTCACACATTCATGCATTCACTCACACACACTCCCAGAATTCTCACACACTCATTCACTCACTCACACATACATTCACAACTTATTAACACACTCATCCACTCAATCACTCACACATTCATCCACTCAGACACACACACTCACAACTCACGCACATACTCATCCACTCACTCACGCTCACACTCACAACTCACTCACATGCATGCTCATCAACTCACTCACGTACTCATAATTCATTCACATCCACTCATCCACTCACTCACACAATCATCCAGTCATTCACACACACACCCACTGCTCACACACACACAGTCATTCACTCACTCACACACACCATCACAACTCACTAACACACTCAACCACTCACACACTCATCCACTTATTCACATACAAACTCACAACTCACATGCACACTCATCCACTCACTCATATACTGACTCAGTACTCACTAACACACTCATCCACTCACTTACACACACATCGAAACTTACTAACAGACTCATCCACTCACTCATACACATACTCACAACTCACTAACACATTCATCCAGTCCCTCACACACACACTCACAACTCACTAACACACTCATCCACTCACACACACACACACTCACAGCTCACTAACACACACACTCACAACTTGCACACACACTCATCCACTCACTCACACACATGCTCACAACTCACTAACGCCCTCTCATCCAGTCATTTACACACACATTCACATCTCACACACACATCCACTCATTCATACTTACACTGACACCTCACTCACTCACCCATACACACTCACAACTCACACACATACTCATCCACTCACTTACACTCGCACTCACGAATCTCACACACACAGGCTCAACAACTCACTCACATACATAGTCACAACTCATTCACATCCATTCATCTACTCACTCACACAGTCATCCGCTCACTAGTACACAGACCCACAACTCACACACACACTCATTCACTCACTCACACACATACGCACAACTCACTAACCCACTCATCCACTCACTCACACATGCACACACAACTTAAAACACACTCATCCACTCACTCAAATACACACTCACAACTCACTAACACACTCATCCACTCACTCACGCACACCCTCATCCATTCCCTCACACATACACTCACAGCTCACACTCACACTCATCCACTCACACGCTTAAACTCATAACTCATGCACACACACTCAGTAGCTCACTCACACACACACTCAACTCACACGCATCCACTCATCTACTCACTCCCTCACACACTCATCCACTCACTGACACACACTCTCACAACTCACTAACACACTCATCCACTCACTCACACACACGCTCATAACTCACTGACACATTCATCCTCTCACTCACTCACACACTCATCCACTCACTCAAACACAAACTCACAACTCACTAACACAATAATCCACTCACTCAATCACACTCATCCACTCACTCATACACAATCCCACCACTCACACACACTCATTCACTCACTCACAACTCACTAACACACTCATCCACTCAATCACTCACACACTCATCCACTCAAACACACACACTCACAACTCACACACATACTCATCCACTCATTCACGCTCACACTCACAACTCACTCACACAAACGCTCATCAACTCACTAACACACCCTCATCCACTCATGCACACCCATACTGACATCTCACCCAGTCACCCCCTCACTCACACTTACACTCACAACTCATTCACACACACTCATCAACTCACTCTCACACACACTCACAACTCACACACGTACTTATCCGCTCAGTTACATTCGCACTCACAATTCACTCACACACAGGCTCAACAACTCTCACATACATAGTCACAACTCATTCACATCCATTCATGCACTCACTCACACAGTCATCCACTCACTCGCACACAGACTCGCAACTCACTAACACACTCATCCATTCACTCACACACTCACAACTCACATGCACACTCATCCACACACTCACACACACACTCACATCTCACTAATACACTCATCCACTCACTCGCACATGCACACGCACACACAACTCAACGCACACTCATCCACTCACTCACATACAAACGCACAACTCACTAACACACTCATCCACTCACTCACCCACACCCTCATCCAATCATTCACACACACACTCACAACTCACACACTTCCACTCATCCACTCACTCACTTACACACTCATGCACTCACTCACAAACACTCCCACAGCTCACAGACACTCATTCACACACTCACACTAACACTCACGACTCACTAACACACTCATCCACTCACTCAATCACACACTCATCCACTCACTCACATGCACTCCCACAACTCACACACACTCATTCACTCACTCACACACACACAACACACTAACACACTCATCCACTCAATCACTCTCACACGCATCCAATCACACTCACATACTCACAACTCACACACATACTCATCCACTCACTCACAATCACAACACACTCAAAACCACGCTCATCAACTCACTCACATGCATACTCGCAACTCATTCACATCCACTCATCCAATCGCTCACACACTCATCCACCCACTCACAAACACACCAACAGCTCACACACACACACTCACAATTCACACACATACTCATCCACTCACTCACACTCACACTCACAAATCACTCACACACACGCTCATCAACTCACTCACATACATAATCACAACTCATTCACTTCCATTCATCCACTCACTCACAAAAGCAGCCACTCAATCGCACACACACCCACAAAACACAAACATACACTCATTCACTCACTCAGACACACTCACAACTCACTTACACACTCATCCACTCACTCACACACACACTCGCCACACACTAACACATTCATCCACTCACTCACACACACACTCACCATTTACTAACACGCTCATACACTCATTCATAGACACAATCACAACTCACTAATACACACTCATAACTCACTAACACACTTATCCACTCACTCAAACACAAACACACCACTCACTAACACACACTCATCCACCCACTCACACAGACTCATCCACTCACTCACACACTCACTCACAACTCACGATCACACTCATCCGCTCACTCATTCGCACTTTCATCCACTCACTCAAACACACATTAATCCACTCACTTACCCATGCTCCCATGACACACACACTCATAGAACACATACTCACAACTCACTAACACACTCATCCACTCACACATACTCACAACTCACACACACACTCATCCACTCACTCACACACACACACTCACAACTGATTAACACATTCATCTACTCACTCACAGGCACTTCCAAAACTCACACACACTCATTCACTCACTCATACACGCACTCACAACTCACACAAATACTCATCCACTCACTTACATTCACACTCACAGATCACTCACACACAGGCTTATCAACTCACTCACATACATTGTCACAACTCATTCACATGTATTCATACATTCACTCACACAGTCATCCACTCACTCGCATACACCCATAACTCACACACACACTCATTTACTCACTCAAACACACACTCACATCTCATATGCACACTCATCCACTTACTCATCCACACACTCACAACTCACTAACACACTCATCCACTCACTCACACACACTCACAACTCACTAATGCACTCATCCACTCATTCACTCACACCCTCATCCACTCATTCACTCACACACTTACAACTCACACACACACTCATCCACTCACTCACAACTCACACACACACACTCATCAACTCACTCACACACACACGCACAACTCACACACATACTCATCCATTCCCTCACACTCATACTCACAACTCACTCACACACACGGTCATCAACGCACTCACATATATAATCACAACTCATTCACATCCACTCACACAAAGTCATCCACTCACGCGCACACACCCACTACTCACAAACATACCCCCATTCTTTCACTCAGACACACTCACAACTCACTGACATACTCATCCACTCACATACTCTTCCACTCACTCACACACAAACTCACAACTCACATGCACACTCATCCACTCACTCTCACACACACTCTTCCACTCACTAACAAGCTCATCCACTCAGTCATAAACACACTCACAACTCACAATTACACAGTCACAACTCACTAACACACTCTTCCACTCACTGAAACACAAACACACAACTCACTAACACACTCATCCACTCCCTCACACACACTCACAACTCGCTAGCACACGCATCCACTCACACACATACACTCACAAATCACTAACATATGCACTCACAACTCAACACACACTCATCCACTCACACACACATTCACAACTCACACACACACATCCACGCACTCACACTTACACTCACAACTCACTCACACACACTCATTAGCTCACTCACACACACACTCACAACTCATTCACATCCACTCATCCACTCACTCACACACATTCTCACAACTCACACACACTCATCCACTCACTCACTCACACTCTCATCAGCTCACACACATTCCCACAACTCATACACACTCATCCACTCACTCACACACACTCTCACAACTCATACACTCATACACTCACTCAAACACTCATCCATTCACTCACACAGTCACATCTAACGTGCACACTCATCCACTCACTCACACAAACTGACAACTCACCAACACAGTCATTCTCTCACTCACTCACAGACGCATCCACTAACTCACCCACGCTCTCACAACTGACACACATTAATTCATTCACTTACACGCATGCTCACAACTCACTAACACACTCATCCACTCACTCACACTGACACTCACAACTCCTTAACAAACTGTTCCACTCACTCACACACATGCTCACAACTCACTAACACACTCATCCATTCACTCAAACACAAACACACAACTCACTAACACACTCATCCACTCACTCACATACACACTCACAACTCAATAACACACGCACTCATAACTCAGCACACACTCATCCACTCACTCACACACACTCTCACAACTCACATACACACTCATCCACTCACTCATGCACACCCTCATGCACTCATTCACACGCACACTCACAACTCACATACACACTCATTAGCTCACTCACACACCCACTCACAACTCATTCACATCCATTCATCCACTCACTCACTCACACCCTCCTCCACTCATTCACACACACACTTACAACTCACACACACACTCATCCACTCACTCACACTTACACTCACAACTCGCACACACTCTCATCAACGCACTCACATATATAATCACAATTCATTCACATCCACTCACTCACAAAGTCATCCACTCACGCGCACACACCCACTACTCACAAACCTACACCCATTCTTTCACTCACACACACTCACAACTGACTTACACATTCATCCACTCACACACTCTTCCACTCACTCACATACACACTCACAACTCACTAACACACTCATCCACTCACTCATAAACACACTCACAACTCACTAACACACTCTTCCACTCACTCAAACACAAACACACAACTCACTAACACACTCATCCACTCCCTCACACACACTCACAACTCACTAACATATGCATCCACTCACACACATAGACTCACAACTCACTAACACGTGCACTCACAACTCAACACACACTCATTCACTCACTCACACACACACTCACAACTCACACACAGACATCCACTCACTCACACTTACACTCACAACTCACTCACACACACTCATTAGCTCACTCACACACACACTCACAACTCATTCACATCCACTCATCCACTCACTCACACACACTCTCACAACTCACACACACACTCATCCATTCACTCACTCGCACTCTCATCAACTCAGACACATTTCCACAACTGATACACTCTCATCCACTCATACACACACAGTCACAACTCACACACACACTCATCCACTCAAACTCACACACTCTCACAACTCACACACACTCATACACTCATTAAAACACTCATGCACTCACTCACACAGACACTCACATCTCACATGCACACTTATCCACTCACTCACACACTCACAACTCACTAACACACTCATCCACTCACTCACACACACTGACAACTCACCAACACTATAATTCTCTCACTCACTCACTGATTCATCCACTAATTCACCCACACTCCCACAACTGACACACACTCATTCACTCACTCACACACACGCTCACAACTCACTAACACACTCATCCACTCACTCACTCACACACTCATCCACTGACTCAAACAGATGCTCTCCAATCACTAACACACTCATCCACTCACTCATACTGACACTCACAACTTATTAACACACTGTTCCGCTCACTCATACACATGCTCACAACTCACTAACACACTCATCCACTCACTCACACACACAGTCACAACTCAATAACACATGCACTCACAACTCAACACACACTCATCCACTCACTCACACATACACTCACAACACACTAACATATGCACTCACAGCTCAACAGACACTCATCCACTCACTCACATACACACTCACAACTCACTAACACACTCATCCACTCACTCACGCACACCATCATGCATGCATTCACATGCACACTCACAACTCATTCACATCCACTCATCCACTCTCTCACACATACTCATCCACTCACTCACACACACTCACAACTCACTAACACACTCATCCACTCACTCACACACACTCCCACAATTCACACATTCATTCACTCACTCACACACACACCCACAACTCACATGCACACTTATCCACTCACTCACACACTCACAACTCACTAACACACTCATCCCCTCACTCACACAAACTGACAACTCACCAACACAATCATCCACTTACTCACTCACACACTCATCCACTAACTCACCCACACTCCTGCAACTCACACGCACTCATTCACTCACTCACACACAGGCTCACAACTCACTAATACAGTCATACACTCACTCACACACTCATCCACTGACTCAAACATCTAATCTCAACTCACTAACACACTCATCCACTCATTCATACTGACACTCACAACTCATTAAAACACACTGTTCCACTCACTCACACACACACTCACAACACACACAATCATCGACTCACTCACACTCATTATTCGCACACACACATACTCACAACTCATTCATATCCACTCATCCACTCACTCATACACACTCATCTACACAGTCACACAGTCAGCCACTCACTCACATACACACTCTTCCACTCACTCAAATACATGCTCATTCACTCACTCACACAAACTCGCTAACACACTCATCCACTCACTCACTCACATACTCACAACTGACTAGAACACACACTCACATGTCACTAACACACTCATTCATTCATTCACACACACTCCCAAAATTCACACACACTCATTCACTCACTCACACACACATTCACAACTCACTAACACACTCATCCACTCACTCGCGCACACTCATCCATTCACTCACACACACACATACGCACTCACCCACTGACTCACACACAGACACACAAACTCATCAACTCACACACACACCCTCATCCACTAACTCACTCACACTCCCAAAATTCACACACACTCATTCACTCACTCACACACACACTCATCTACTCACTTGCACACACTCATCCATTCACTCATGCACACACACACACTCACCCACTGACTCACACACAGACACACACTCACTCACACAAACTCATCCACTCACACACACATCCTCATCTACTCACTCACACACACTCATCCACTCACTCACTCACACACACACACACACCCTCACCCACTGACTCACACATACTCATCCACCCACTCGCCCAAACTCACCCACACACACACACACACACTCATCCACTCACTCTCACATGCACACACCCATCCACTCCCTCACACACACTCAACTCACCAACACACTCATCCACTCACTCACACACATACCCTTGTCCACTCGCGCGCACACATACTCAGAACTCACTCATACACACACTCATCACTTACTTACGCTTACACTTATCTACTCATAAGAACATAAGAAATAGAAACAGGGGTAGACCATTCAGTCCCTCAAGCCTGCTCTGCCATTCATTAAATCATGGCTGACCTGCTTGTGTTTCATTTTCCACATTCCCATCTATTCCAGATAACCTTTGCCTGACAAGAATCTATTTCCCCCTGCCTTAAAAATATTCAATGACCCCGTCTCCACCACCTTCTGAGGCAGAGAATTCCAAAGTTGCACAACTCTCTGAGAGAAAAAAATTCTCCCCATCTCTGTCCTAAAAGGGTGAACCCTAATTTTAAAACAGTGCCCCCTAGTCCTGGACTCACCCACAAGAGGAAACATCCTTTCCATGTTCATCCTGTGAATGTCACTCAGGATCTTCCTCACTTCAATCAAGACACCTCTCATTCTCCTAAACTCCAGTAGAAGTGAGCCCATTCTGTCCAACTGTTCCTCATAAGACAGCCCACTCATTCCAGGTATCAAACTAGTAAACCTCCTCTGAACTGCCTCCCCTCGCTCAATCCCTCACTCACAATTACACTCATGCACTCGCTCACTCACTCATGCACATGCTCATCCACTCACACACTGACTCACACGTACACTTTTCTACTCACTCTCTCACTCACTCACACTTATACTTATCCACTCGCTTACTCGCTCACACCTAGGCTTTTCCACTGGCACATGCACTCACACTTACACTTAACCACACACACTCACACACTCACACATACACTTTTCCACTCAAACACTCACTCACACTTACACTTATCCACTCACACTCACTCATTCAGAATTACACTCATACACTCACTCACTTACTCACATTTACAGTCATCCACTCGCTCACTTACGTTTACAATCATCCACTCACACACTGACTCACACATACACTTTTCCACTCACTCACTGTTCCACTCACATACTCACTCACTCTTAGACATTTCCACTCAAACACTCACTCTTACACTTGCTCACTCACTCTTGCACTTATCCACTCGCTCATTCACACTTACACTCATCCACTGCACACTCACTCACACTTATACCTTTCCACTCACACAAGCACTCTTTTCCACTCAAACACTCACTCACATTTACACTCATCCACTCACACACTCATCCATTCGCACACTCACACTTACACTTTTCCAATCACACATTCACTCACTTGCACTTAACCACTCACACACACTCACTCACACTTACACTCATTCACTCAGACACTCACTTACACTTTTCCGCTCAGACATTCACTCACTCACACTTAGACTTATCCACTTGCTCACTCACTCGCACTTACACTCATCTACTCATACACTCATACACTCATACACTCATACTTTTCCACTCACACACTCATTCACACTTTTGCACTCACACACGCTCACTCACTCACACTTACACTTATCCACTTACTCACTCACTCGCACTTACACATAACCACTCACACACTCACTCACTTACACTTACACTTGTCCACTCACACACATTCACACTTTTCCACTCACACAATCAGCACGCTTACATGTATCCACTCACTCATGCTTACACTTTTCCACTCACACACTCATTCACACATACACTTTTCCACTCACTCACAAGGCACAAGTCAGGAGTGTGATGGAATACTCCCCACTTGCCTGGTTGAGTGCAATTCCCACAACACTCAAGAAGCAAGATACCATCTAGGACAAAGCAGCCACTTGACTGGCACCACATCCACAAACATTCACTCTCTCTGCACACTGGCAGCGGAGTGAACTATCTACACAATGCACACCAGGAATTCACCAAGATTCCTTTTTTATTATTATTCATTCTTGGGATGAGGGCATCGCTGGCTAGGCCAGCATTTATTACCCATCCCATTGCCCTTGAGGGCTTTTAAGAATCAACCACATTGCTGTGGGTCTGGAGTCACATGTAGGCCAGACCAGGTAAGATTGACAGATTTCCTTCAAGGGCATTAGTGAACCAGATGGGTTTTTACAACAATCAACAATGGTTTCATGGTGATCGTTAGACTTTTAATTCCAGATTTTTATTGAATTCAAATTCCGCCATCTGCTGTGTTGGGATTCGTACCCGGGTCCCCAGCATTACCCTGGGTCTCTGGAATACCAATCTAGTGACAAGCACATTCCAAACCCACGATCTCTACCACCTAGAAGGACAAGGGCAGCAGATGCAGAACCTGCAAGTTCCCCTCCAAGTCACTCACCATCCTGACATGGACATATATCACTATTCCTTCACTGACGCTGTGTCAAAATCCTGGAACTCCCTCCCTAACAGCACTGTGGGTGTACCTACACCACATGGACTGCAGCAGTTCAAGAAGGAAGCTCACCACCACCTTCCCAAAGGCAACTAGGGGTGGGTAATAAATGCTGGACCAGCCAGTGAAGCCCACACACTCTGAAAGAATAAAAATAAAACATCAGCCCTCACATCCTAATCCACTCACACATCCATATACTCATAGTCACACAGATATATTTACACACACAATATCTTACTCATGCATACTTACAAGCATGTACACGAATACTCACTCTTGAACATATGCATGTGCACCATGGTGCCAAACTCATATTAACATGTAAACATATTTACTCTCACACACACTTATACACATACTTACCTGCATAAACCTATCTTTCCTGTTCATGTGCATTCTGACTGTACCAGACTACTTCAAATGGATGCCTCACTCATCAGTATTAGTTAAACAAAAGTCTAGCACTCAGTTCCAGTGACTGGATGAGAATCCAGTGGTTTCACACCATAGACAACTCCAGCTGTCAGACCCCAACATGGTCGAATTATAATGGGCCTTTTGTATCCCGATGTATATCAGCCTTGATTCAGGAATTGCAGCAGTTGCTTGTACTGAAGCATCACAGGATAGGAATCCTCCAGCTTCACAAATAGGCTCAAGGAGAAGAGACTTTGAGGGAGGATGGAAGAGGCTTAGGGCCTGACCAAAGACTAGGTTGAAAGATTGCAAACTTTTACGTGCTTTTTAAAAGTGGGGAAGTGAGAGGTATAGAGAAAGAATTCTATAGAATGGGATTAAGCAGAAAACACTGCTACCAATGACAGGTTATAGTGAGGGAGAATGCACAGGAATCAGGTTAATGGAATGGGGAGATTGTCAAGGTGGATTGGGGGCCGGGCGGGGGGAATTTTCAATTGGATGTGTTGTGGGATCGGGAGCTGGTGCCTGTCAGTGAGGGTCAGGATGAGGGACAAGCAGGCCCTACAGAGCTGTGGTAAAGCAGAAGGTTATTGGACAAGTTAGTGGGGCATGGAAAAATGGGAAGATAGCAGAAAGAATGGTAGAGGAGTTGCTTTGGAAGGATAAGTGTTTGACAGTGATGTGGGGTGCTGGTGCGCATTGCATGAAGCTGGGCACTCTGATGGAATGGGTACAGTGGAGGTAGGTGATACAGAGTTGGGAACTATGGGGGTGGGTGATACAGAGGTGGGTTCTGTAGAGGTAGTGATACAGAGGTGGGAACTGTTGGGGTGGGTGATACAGAGGTGGAAACTGTGGGGGTGGGTGATACAGACGTGGGTACTGTGGAGGTGAGTGATAAGGAGGTGGGTATTGTGGGGTGGGTGATATGATGCAAGTTGACATTGTGGTGGTCTGTGTTCTAATGAAATGGGCAACATGCAGGTGGGCAATGTGCAGGTAGGTGATTTGCAGGTGGGCAATGTGCAGGTGGGCAATGTGCAGGTAGGTGATTTGCAGGTGGATGATGTGCAGGTGGGTGATGTGCAAGTGGATGATGTGCAGGTGGGTGATGTGTAGATTGGTGATGTGAATGTCGGAGATCTGCAGGTGAGCGATGTGCAACTGGGCAATGTGCAGGTGGGTGATATACAGGTGTGCATGGGCAGGTGGGTGATGTGCAGGTGGGTGTTAGGCAGGTGGGTGATCTACAGGTGGGCAATGTACATGTGGGCTACGTGCAGGTGGGTGATGTGTAGATGGGTGATCTGCAGGTGGGCAATTTCCAGGTGAGCAATGTGCTGGTGGGCGGTGTGCAGATGTGTAATATGTAGATGGGTGATGTGCAGATGAGTGATGTGCAGGTGGGTGATATGCAGTGGGTGATGTGCACTGGATGATGTGTAGGTGGGTGATGTACAGGTGGGTGATGTGCAGGTGGGCAACGTGCGAGTGGGTGATGCGTGGCTGGGTGATGTGCAGGTGGCAACGTACAGTTGGGTGATGTGAAGGTGGGTGATGTGCAGGTGGGTGATGTGCAGGTGGGTGATGTGCAGGTGGGCAACGTGCGAGTGGGTGATGCGTGGCTGGGTGATTTGCAGGTGGCAACGTATAGTTGGGTGATGTGAAGGTGGGTGATGTGCAGGTGGGTGATGTGCAGGTGGGTGATGTGCAGGTGGGTGATGTGCGGTGGGTGATGTACAGTGGATGATGTGCAGGTGGATGATGTGCCGGTGGGTGATGTGCAGGTGGGTGATCTGCAGGTGTGCGATGTACAGGTGAGCAATTTCCAGGTGAGCAATGTGCTGGTGGGTGGTTTGCAGATGTGTAATATGTAGGTGGTTGATGTGCAGATGGGTGATGTGCAGGTGAGTGATATGCGGTGGGTGATGTGCAGTGGATGATGTGCAGCTGGGTGATGTACAGGTGGGTGATGTGCAGGTGGGCAACATGCGTGTGGGTGATGTGAGGCTGGGTGATGTGCAGATGGCAACGTGCAGTTGGATGATGTGAAGGTGGGTGATGTACAGGTGGGTGATGTACAGGTGGGTGATGTGCGGGAGGGTGATGTGCAGTAAGTGATGTGCAGTGGGTGATGTGCCGGTGGTTGATGTGCAGGTGGGCAACGTGCGAGTGGGTGATGTGTGGGTGGGTGATCTGCAGGTGGGCGATGTGCAGGTGGGTTATGTGCAGGTGAGCAATTTGCAGGTGGGTGATGTGCAGCTGGATTATGCGCAGGTGGGAAATGTGCAGGTGGGCAATGCGTAGGTGGGTGATCTGCAGTTGGACAATGGGCAGGTAGGTGATCTGCAGGTGGGTGATCTGCAGGTGGGTGATCTGTATGTGGGTGATGTGCAGGTGGGCAATGCGCAGGTGGGTGATCTGCAGGTAGGTGATGTGCAGGTGGACAATGTGCAGGTAGATGATGTGTAGGTGGATGATGTGCATGTGGGCAATCTGTATGTGGGTGATGTGGAAGATGGTGATGTATAGGTTGGCAATGTGCAGGTGGGCAGTGTGCAGGGGAGTGATCTTCAGATGGGCAAGGTGCAGGTGGGTGATTTGCTGGTGGGTGATCTGCAGGTGGGTGATATTCAACTGGGCAATGTGATGGAGGGCAATGTGCAGGTGGGTGATGCGCAGATGGACAACTTGCAGGTGGGTGATGTGCAGGTGGTTGAGGTCTAAGTGCGCAATGTGCAGGTGGGCAATACTCAGTTGGGTGATGCACAGGTGGGTGATGTGCAGGTGGGCAACCTGCAGGTGGGTGATGTGCAGGTGGGTTATGTGCAGGTGAGCAATTTTCAGGTGGGTGATGTGCAGCTGGATTATGCGCAGGTGGGATATGTGCAGGTGGGCAATGCGCAGGTGGGTGATCTGCAGGTGGGTGATGTGCAGGTGGGTGATGTGCAGATGGGCTATGTGCAGGTGGATGATGTGTAGGTGGGTGATGTGCATGTGGGCAATCTGTATGTGGGTGATGTGGAAGATAGTGATGTATAGGTTGGCAATGTGCAGGTGGGCAGTGTGCAGGGGAGTGATCTTCAGATGGGCAATGTGCAGGTGGGTGATTTGCTGGTGGGTGATCTGCAGGTGGATGATATTCAACTGGGCAATGTGCAGGTGGGCAATATGCAGCTGGGTGATGTGCAGTTGGGTGATGTGGTGTTGGGTGATAATCAGGTGGGTGGTGAGAAGGTGGGCAAGGTGTGACTGGGTGATGTGCAGGTGGGCAATGTGCAGGAGGGTGATGTGCAAGTGGGTGATGTGCAGGAGGGTGATGTCCAGATGGGCAATTTACAGTTGGGAAATGTGCAGGTGGGTTTTGTGCAGGTGGGCAATGTGCAGGTAAGGGATGTGCAGCTGGGGGATGTGCAGGTGGGCAATGAGCAGGTGGGCAATGAGCAGGTGGGTGGTGTGCAGGTGGGCAATGTGCAGGTGGGCAATGTGCAGGTGGGCAATGAGCAGGTGGGTGGTGTGCAGGTGGGCAATGAGCAGGTGGGGGCTGTGCAGGTGGGCAATGTGCATGTGGGCAATGTGCAGGTGGGCAATGAGCAGGTGGGTGGTGTGCAGGTGGGCAATGTGCAGGTGGGAAATGTGCAGGTGGCTGATGTGCTGGTGGACAATGTGTAGATGGGCAATATGCAGATGGGCAACATGCAGGTGGGCAATGTGTCGGTAGGAGATGTGAAGGACACTGATGTGCAGGTGAGCAATGTGCAGGGAAGTGATCTTCAGGTGGGCAATATGCAGTTGGGTGATGTGCGGTTGGGTGATGTGCAAGTGGGCACTTTGCAGGTCGGCAATTTGCAGGTGGATAATGTGTAGGTGGGTGATGTGCATGTGAGCAATCTGCATTTGGGTGATGTGGAAGATGATGATGTATAGGTGGGCAATGTGCAGGTGGGCAGTGTGCAGAGGGGTGATATTCAGGTGGGCAATGTGCAGGTGGGTGATGTGCTGGTGGGTGATGTGCAGGAAGGTGATGTCCAGATGGGCAATTTACAGTTGGGCAATGTGCAGGTGGGCAATGAGCAGATGGGTGATGTGCAGGTGGGCGATGTGCAGCTGGGTGATGTGGTGGCAGGTGATGTGCAGATGGGCAATGTGCAGATGTGCAATGCGCAGAGGAGTAAAGTGCAGGGGAGTGATCTTCAGGTGAGCAATGTGCAGGTGGATTATGTGCATATGGGCAATCTGCATGTGGGTGATGTGCAGGATGATGATGTGTAGGTGGGTGATGTGCAGGTGGGTAATCTTCACATGGGCAATGTGCAGGTGGGCATTTTGTATCTGGGTGACGTACAGGTGCGTGATCTGCAGGTGGGTGATGTGCAGGCAGGCAATGTGCATGTGGGTCATGTGCAAATGGGCAACATGTAAGTGAGCAATGAGCAGGTGGGAAATGTGCAGGCTGATGATGTGCAGCTGGGTGCTGTGTATGTGGGCAACATGCAGGTAAGTGATGTGCAGGTGGACAATTTGCTTGTGGGTGATGTGCAGGTGGGCAAGTCGCAGGTGGGTGATTTTGAAGTGGGCAATGTGCAGGTACGCAATATGCAGCTGGGTGATGTGCAGGTGGGTGATATGCAGGTGGGCAATGTGTAGGTGGGTGATGTGCAGGTGGGTGATGTGCAGGTGGGTGATGTGCATGTGGGCAAACTGCAGGGGAGCGATCTGCAATTGGGCAATGGGCAGGTGGGAAAATTGCAGGTGAACAATGTGCAGGTGTGTAATTTGCAGGTGGGTGAGCCACAATTGGACAATGGGCCTGTGGATGATCTGCAGGTGGGCGATGTTCAGGTGGGCAATTTGGAATTGAGCAATGTGCAGGTGGGTTATGTGCAGGTGTTGGAGCTTCAAGTGGGCAATGTGCAGGTGGGCAATAGGTAGCTGGGTGATGCACAGGTGGGTGATGTGAAGGTGGGTTATGTGCAGGTGGGCAATTTGCAGGTGGGTGATGTGCAGGTGGGTGAACCTCAAGTGGGCAATGTGCAGCTGGGTGATCTGCAGTTGGGCAATGGACAGTTGGGTGAGGTGCAGGTGGGTGATGTGCAGGTGGATGATCTGCAGGTGAGCAATGTGGACATGGGTGATGTGCAGGTGGGTGATCTGCAGATGGGCAATGTGCAGTTGGGTGAGATACAGGTGGGTGATGTGCAGGTGGATGATCTGGAGATGGACAATGTGCATGTGGGTGATGTGCAGCTGGGCAATGTGCAGGTGGGCGATGTGCAGTTGGGCAATGTGCAGGTGGTGATGTGCAGGTGGGTGATCTGCAGGTGGGCGATGTGCAGGTGGGTAATGTGCAGGTGGGCAATGTGCAGGTGGGTGGTGTGCAGGTGGGCAATGTGCAGGTGGGTGGTGTGCAGGTGGGCAATGAGTAGCTAGGCGGTGTGCAGGTGTGTAATGTGCAGGTGGGAAATGTGCAGGTGGCTGATGTGCAGTTGGACAATGTGTAGGTGGGCGATGTGCAGATGGGCAACGTGCAGGTGGGTAATGTGTCAGTGGGAGATGTGAAGGACACTGATGTGCAGGTGAGCAATGTGCAGGGAAATGATCTTCAGGTGCGCAATATGCATGTGGGTGATGTGCAGTTGGGCACTTTGCAGGTGGGCAACGTGTAGATGGGCAGTGTGCTGGGGAGTGATCTTCAGGTGGGCAATGTGAAGGTGGGTGATGTGCTGGTGGGTGATGTGCAGGTGGGTGATGTAGCATTGGGTGATATTCAGGTTGGTGGTAAGCAGGTGGGCAATGTGCAGATGGGTGATGTGCAGGAGGGTGATGTCCAGATGGGCAATTTACAGTTGGGCAATGTGTAGGTGGGTTTTGTGCAGGTGGGCAATGTGCACGTCAGTGATGTGCAGGTGGTCAATGAGCAGGTGGGCGATGTGCAGGTGGGCGATGTGGAGGCGGGTGATGTGCAGGTGGGCAGTGCACATGTGGGTGATGTGTTGTGTGGTGAGGCATAGGTGTGTGATGTACAGCTGGCTGATGTGCAGAAGGGTGAGGTGCAAGTGGGTAATGGCAGATGGGCGATGTGCAGGTGGGTGATGTGCAGGTAGCAATGTGCAGGATGATGACGTGTAGGTGGGCAATGTGCAGTTGGGTGATCTGCAGGCAGGCGATGTGCAGGTGGGCAATTTGCAGGTGTGCAATGTGCAGGTGGGTGATGTGTAGTTGGGCAATGTGTAGGTGGGTGATGTGTAAGTGGGCAATGTGTAGGTGAGCAATGTGTAGGTGGGTGATGTGCAGGTGGGCAATGTGTAGGTGGGCCATGTGTAGGTGGATGATGTGCAGGTGGGTGATGTGTGGGTGGGCAATGTGTAGGTGAGTGATGTGCAGGTGGGCAATGTGTAGGTGAGCAATGTGCAGGTGGGCAATGTCTAGGTGGGTGATGTGCAGGTGGATGATGTGCAGGTGGGCAATGTGTAGGTGGGTGATGTGTAAGTGGGTGATGTGCAGGTGGGCAATGTGTAGGTGGGTGATGTGTAAGTGGGTGATGTGCAGGTGGGCAACGTGCAGGTGAGTGATGTGCAGATGGGTGATGTGTAAGTGGGTGATGTGTAGGTGGGTGATGTGCAGGTGGGCAATGTCTAGATGGGTGATGTGCAGCTGGGTGATGTGCAGGTGGGCAATGTGTAGGTGGGTGATGTGTAAGTGGGTGATGTGCAGGTGGGCAATGTGTAGGTGAGCAATGTGCAGGTGGGTGATGTGCATGTGGGCAATGTGTAGGTGGATGATGTGCAGCTGGGTGATGTGCAGGTGGGCAATGTGTAGGTGGGTGATGTGCAGGTGGACAATGTGCAGGAGGGTGATGTGTAGGTGGGCAATGTGCAGATGTGCAATGTGCAGGTGGACAATGTGCAGGAGGGTGATGTTCAGACGGGCAATTTGAAAGTGGTCAATGTGCAGGTGGGTGTTATGCAGGTGGGTGATGTACAGGATGGTGAAGTGTTGGTGGGCAATGTGCAGATGGTCAATGTGCAGGTAGGCAATGTGCAGGTGGGCAATTAGCAGGTGGGCAATGTGTAGGTGGGCAATGTGCAGGGGGTCAATGTGCAGGTGGGCAACGTGCAGGTGAGCAATGTGCACATGGATGATGTGCAGCTGGGTGATGTGCAGGTGGACTATATGCAGGTGGGGGATGTGCAGGTGGACTATATGCAGGTGGGGGATGCGCAGGTGGGGGTGCACAGGTGGGTGATGTGCAGGTGTATTATATGCAGGTGGGTGATGTGCAGGTGAGTGATTAGCAGGTGGGCAGTGTGCAGGTGGGTGATATACTGGATAGTGAAGTGTCGGTGGGCAATGTGCAGGTGGGCAACATGCAGGTGAGCAATGTGCACATGGATGATGTGCAGCTGGGTGATGTGCAGGTGGACTATATGCAGGTGGGGGATGCGCAGGTGGGGGTGCGCAGGTGGGTGATGTGCAGGTGTATTATATGCAGGTGGGTGATGTGCAGGTGGGTGATTCGCAGGTGGACTATTTGCAGGTGGGGACTATGCAGGTGGGTGATGAGCAGATGGTCGATATGCAGATGGGTAATGTGCAGGTGGATTATATGCAGGTGGAGGATGTGCTGGTGGATGATGTTAAGGAAATGGGTGAGGGTAATACGATGGAGGCGGTCGATGTACTGAAGGTCAGTACTGAGGATGTTGGTGACCTTATAGAGCAACACAGGTAAATAACCCACTACTTGTTACCAGTACCTATCAAGTATCATGTAAGTAACCCATTGGATGATATGTACAGCATAATACTGAATGACTGCACCTTCTGAGATATAAGCAGTTTCAAGATATCTTTTACACTGTGCAATCTATAAAATTTGATTAATGTGTAACTTTTAGCACTTCCTCGGGATTTGTGGTACTTGTCAAAAGTACTGAGCATAATCAGAGGAATGAGGATCAATATCGGCTCTGAGATCCTTTGGGATCCTTTGGGAAGAATTTTCATGAGATCTTAGGAGCAACAACTGGAAAGTAGGAACATCAGGAAGAGTGTCCCAGGAATGATGTAGATGGTTGCACCAGGGATTGGGGATCATTATCACACATGCTCACCATCTGCACATACAAGCCCTCATCCTAAAATAACACTGGAGATTTCCAGCTATGGAAAACAGCACGAGCACAGATTGTAAACACTGATTGCAATGTGAACTGAGTGCATTGTGAACAGAGTAGGAAGTTGAGAATTAGGTGAAAGTGCAAGTTTGGTGTGGGGTATGTTCTCGGTTTTTTCTTTAATACTTTTAGTGATTTAGATAGGACTCAGTTAGCTCAGTTGGCTAGGGGGCTAATGTGCGGTTCAGAATAATTCCAACAGTACAGGTTCAATCCCTATACTAGTGAGGGCAGTGCTCAGAAGCTACATTCTTGCATTGTTCCATAGTGGTATCATGGCAGGAGGCATGGTTAGCAACCATTGGATAAGTAGGATTCTCCATGGAGAGGGTGGTTTATATAAGCTTGAGGCAGTAAGCATGTAAAACTAGAAAGCCTAAAATAATTAGTTATCCTAAAGAAGCTAAAAATAAGTCAGGCCAATTAAGTAATTAATTAATTAATTAAATCTACAAAACCAGGGTAGATTGATCTGGCCGTGTAGGAGAGGTGTCACATTTGTAGCATATGGGAGGTTGTGGGGAGCCAAATCTGCAGTAAGTGCCTGAAACTTGAAGAACTTCAGTTCAGAGTTACTGAGCTGGAGTCCATGACACAGACATTGCAAAGATTCAGAGAGGGGGTTAATTACCTGAATAGCTTGCCCCAGGATGCAGTCATATCCCTCAGGGTAGATAGTGATTTAGATTTGGTTATTGCAGAGCCTCAGGAGTGTGTGACTGTGACCCTGGCAGATAAAGGGACCTGAGATGCAGTGGTACGGGACTCTCAGCCTTTGGCAGTTTCCTTCAGGTACCAAGTGTTTTCTATCAGCATAGGTAAGAACGAAGGCTACAGGGTGGATGACCAGGGCATCATGGTACAGGAGGTCATTCAAGTTGAGGGAGTGAAAAGGGATGTGGTAGTGATAAGGGCCCAAATAGTCAAGGAAATAGATACTGTTCTTTGCAGTTGTGACCAGGAGTCCCAAAGGCTGTGTTGCCTGCCCAGTGTCAGGGTTAAGGGAATCTCCTTACAGCCAGAGAAGAATATGGTGAAGGAGGGGGTAGAATCCAACTGTTAAGGTCCACGTAGGAACTAATGACATAGATAGCACTAGGAATGAGGTTCTGCTGAGGATGTTTGTTAATCTGATGTGTAATATACCTTTAAGAAGAATATTATAATGGACGATCACATGAACTTAGTATCCAACAGAGGAGTAGTGCCGGCTACCTCAGTAGTCTATAGTTAGAGTCTGTAGTGTGGAGACAGAGTTTGAGTTGAAAGCACACAAGTATAGATGCTGAATGCCTTTGTAAATAAACAGAATGTGCTTCACCTAAGAAGTGTCTACTCACCTGCTCTGTCTATTGTACCATCTCAGCCATCCCATAACAAATGTGCAACCTGGATCCATAAATCCCAACAAACTGGTGACCAGAATCCAATAGGGAGTTTGAGGGATTATGGTACAAATTGAAAAACAGGACCTCAAAGGTTCTGAATGATAACCTGGGCCACCAGCAAGCTGGCATAGGGAGAAATGGATTAGAAGTTTAAATGTGTGGCTCAGCAATGGTGTAGGAAATAGGGGCTTCAATTTACAGAGCACTGGCACCAAAACTGAAGGAAGAGGAAGATCTTCTATTGGGATGGCTCCACAGAAACTGGGTTGGGAAGAGTGTCCTGGTGAATCTAGTAACTAGGCATTTAAACAAATGTGTGTGAGCAAGGGGTCAGGTAAGGATAAATTCATGAATGTAAAGTGAAAAGTCAAGGCTGCAAAGAAGAATAGTGATTCGAGTAAAAAGGAGCATGTAATGGTACAATGGTAACAGGGCATTAACGACAAAGATAAAAGCAAAAAACAAAAAACTGCGGATGCTGGAAATCCAAAACAAAAACAGAATTACCTGGAAAAACTCAGCAGGTCTGGCAGCATCGGCGGAGAAGAAAAGAGTTGACGTTTCGAGTCCTCATGACCCCTCGACAGAACTCAGTTCTGTCGAGGGGTCATGAGGACTCGAAACATCAACTCTTTTCTTCTCCGCCGATGCTGCCAGACCTGCTGAGTTTTTCCAGGTAATTCTGTTTTCATCAACGACAAAGACTGTGTAAGGGAAAAATAGCAAAAGGTTCAAGTAAAAGATGCTGTACCTGAATGTAAAAGCATTCATAACAAGATAGATGAAATAATGGCACAAATGGGATAAATTGGTTTGATTTAGCAGCCATTTCAGAGATGTGGTTGAAAGGTGACCAAGGTCGGGACTGAATACTCCAGGGTGCCTGACTTTTAGAAAATATAGGCAAAGTGGAAAAGGAGGTGGGACATGCCCAATAATAAAGAATGAGAGGAAAGGCAGTAGGAAGAAAGGATCTTAGATCAGAAAGTCAAGAAATGGAACTAGTGTGGGTGGAGCTAAGATATAGCAGAAGACATGGGAGAAGACATGGTGAGGGAGTAGTTTTTAGCTCCCCAATAGTAATCATAGTGCTGGACAGAGTACAAGTAAGGAAATTAGAAGAGAATGTAAGAAGGGTAACACAATAACCATTGGGGACTTTAGTCTTTATAAAGAATGGGCAAACAAATTGGCAAAAGTGGCTTTGAGGACAAGCACATGGAATGCACTTGAGACTGTATTTGAAAGCAATATGTTGAGGAACCAACAAGGAAATGTTTATTCTATATCTCATATTGTGTAATGAGACAGAGTTAATTAGTAATGTTATAGATAAGGATCCTCTGGGGAAGAGTGATCATAATATGCTGAAATTTCACACCAAGTTTGAGCATGATGAGGTCAATTCCAAAACCAAGTCTTAAGTTTAGACAAAGCCAATTATGAAGGCTTGAGTGGTGAGTTGACTGAGTTAGATTGGGACATTAGATTCAAAGATAAGCAATTGGAAACACTTAAAGGAATAATTCACAATTCTTAATTAATATATATGCCTTAGAGGAATAAAGTCTCCACTGGAAAAGTGGTACAACCATGGCTAACCAGAAAAGTTAAGGATAATATTAGATTAAAATTAGAGGGTTACAATACTGTCGAAAGGAATAGTAAGCCACATGACAGGGAGGGTTTTAAAAAGCAGCAAGTATGGCCAAGGGATTGATAAAGAGAGAAAATTCAATGAGGGTAAACTAGCAAATATAGAAAAACAGATTGAACAAGTATGCAACAAGGAAGAGATCAGCAAAAGTAAATGTGGAGAGGCAGAGACAGGAGAAACTCTAATGGAAATGGCAGAGATAAACCAATATTTTGGCTATGTCTTCACAGTGGAAGGCACAAAGAACATATTGGAAATTGCAGGGAACCAAGGGTTTGATGAGATTGAGGAATTTAAAGTATTTAGTATTAGTAAAGAAAAGATATTGGAAAAATAATGCGACTAAAAGCCAACAAATCCCCTGAACCTGATAGACTACATGCTAAGAGAAAGGAAGAGGTGGTTACAGAGATAGTGGATGTATTAGTTTTGATCTGTCAGAATTCTCTAGATCCTTGGACAGTCCCGCTGTTCAAGAAAGAAGAGAGTGTGAAAATGATAAGCCAGTTAACCCAACATCGGCAGTAATGAAAATACAAGAATCCATTACTAAGGACATAATAACATTACATTTGGAAAATCACAATATGATTAAGGAGGGTTAATACAGTTTTATGAAAGGAAATTCGTGTTTGACAGATCTATTGGAGTTGTTTGAGGGTTTAACTAGCATTTTAGGGAAAAGAGAACCAGTGGGTGCAGTATACTTGGACTTTCAGCAGACATTTGATAAGTTCCCACACAAAAGGTTGTTCCAAAAGATTAAGGTTCATGGAATAGGGGATAATATATTAACATGGATTGTGCATTGATTAACAGAAAACTGGTCACTTTTGGGCTGACAAGATGTTCTGGAAGGATCAGTCCTTGTGTCTCAGCTACTTATAAAATGTAGCTGTGATTTAGGTGAGGGGACCAGATGTAATATATCGAAGTTTGTTGATGATACAAAAATGGAAGGAAAAAGGACCTGTGAGAAAGATGCAAAGGAGTATAGACGGGTTAAGTGATTGGATAAGATGGTGCCAGGTGGAGTATAATGTGGGGAAGTGTAAAATTATCCACTTTAGTAGGAAGAATGGAAAAGCAGAATATTTTTTTAAAAGATGATAGACTATTAAATGATGGTATTCAGAGGGATTTGGGGGGGGTCTGTGAACACAAATCACAGAAAGTTAATAATCAGGTACAGCAAACAATTAGGAAGGCAGATGATATGCCAGCTGTTATTGCAAAGGGGTTGGCACACAAAGGAAGGAAACTTTGCTTCAATTAAACAGGGCTTTGTTCAGAGCACATCTGGAGTACTGTGTACAGTTGTGGTCTCCTTATATAATGTAGAATATGTTTGCCTTAGATGAGGTGGAACAAAAATTCACTGAGTTGGTTTCTGGAATGAGAGAGCTGTCCAAAAGAAGAGAGTGAGGAAAATGGGCCTATATTCTCTGGAGCTTAGAATAATGAGAGGGGATCTCATTGAAATGAATAAAATTCTTAGAGAAGCTGGAAGGTTGTTTCCACTGGCTAGAGAATCTCAAATAGCAGGGCAGAGTCTCAGGATAAAGAAGCAGCCATTTAGGACTGAGGACATTTATTCAATTGTGGGATGTGGGCATCACTGGCTAGGCCATCACTTTTGCCCATCCCTAATTGCCCTTGTTCAGAGGGCATTTAAGCATTTTAAGATGAGGAGAATTTTTTTTCACTCAGAGCGTTGTGAATCTTTGGAATTCTCTACCTCAGAGGGTGTGGATATTTGATTAATGAGCATATTCAAGGCTAAGATTGATGGATTTTTGACCAATAAGGAAATCTTAAAGGGATAAGGTGGGAAAGTGGAACTGATGTAGAATCCAGCCACAATCTTACTGAATGGTACAAGAGGCTTCCTGGCTGCAAGGCATACTTCGGCCCCTATTTCTTATGTTCTTAAGCTACTGTAAATTAGAAATAATGAGGAGTTACCACTAATAATGTAGGCTTACCTTAACAGCCTGTTAGGTTGCAAGCTCTCTCTCTCAGCTCTTTCCAGTTGAGTATAGTAGTGAGTGTGCTACCTTACTACTAACCAGGCATGCTGTGAACTCAAATCCCATGTTGTGAAATGGTATTCAATCAATTTGGGGAGTTAGAGAGTAGCAGCAGCAATTTTGACCTTGAGATCTTTGAAATAGTTATTAAAAGTCCAACTTAAGTTCTCCAATGTTCTCAGGAAAGGCAATGAACCGTTTCTTTCAGGCAAGCCTTCACCCAAACACCATGTGGTTGACTTTTAATTCTTTCTGAGGTGCCTCACAAGCCATTCAGTTCTACAAAGGGTTGACAATTTCGGGGAGAAGGCCCACACCATTATCTGGGTAAGTATAATGAACCAAGTGGGAGCTAAGGTGGGTAAATGGAGTTAAGGAACTGATCAGCCATGATCTAATTAAATAACAGATCAGGCTCGAAGGGCTGAATAGTCCACTTCTGTTCCAATGTTGTTAACTTGAGATGGGTAATTGAATCTGAGGAACAGATGCATGTAAAATCTGCAGAGAATGAAGCAAGCCCTCAGGTCGGAGTTATATTGTCTAGCTGCACATGGTGCTCTGGCCAGGGAAACGGAGATACATGCGTGTGTGATGGAAAGTGTAAATGATGTGTTGCAGTTCAATTTTAACACGAGCATTGTGATTATAATAGAATTTTTTTTTAAATTTCTGGATCAATAACCAGAACAGACAGGTTCAAGATCATCAGTAAAAGAACCATTTGGGGAGATGAGGAGGAATGTTTTTATGCAGCAAGCTGTTGTGATCTGGAATTCACTACCTGAAAGGATGGCGGAAGCAGATTCAACAATGACTTTCAAAGTCATTTGAAGCAGAGAAAGCCGCAGTAATATGGGCCTGCCTTATGATCCCTTTGTGCAGTGGGCCAGTCAAATTTAGTTCTATAATGTCCCTGTGAAGCACCTTGGATGTTTCAGTATGTTAAAGGGGCTATATAAATGTACATTGTTGTTATTGGAATATCCTGAGCATATAGAAGGTCCTTTAAAATTGCAAGCCCTTTGTTTATCTTAGTCTCGAGTAGGATCAAGATATTTAGCTGCTAAGATGGAGCTGTATGTCCTGCCCTTTAAAGCCAGTGCTCAAGCTCACTCACTGTGATGGAATGATCTATGTATAAACAGGTATCTGGAGCAGCTTGTAAACTCCTCGGGTCAGCGAGAGAGCATTTGCACATGTGTATGTTAATTTCTGCCTTCTGTTCATTATAACACATGTGAAAAAATTGTCTTTCTTTCTCTCAGTTAACAGATTGCTTTGTATTTGTGTCAAAACATGGTTCCTGCTGTGTGAGAGTAGACTCTCAGATATACAACATCTAGAAATGTAAGGTGAGACTTTTCCCTTGGGTGAAATTGTGCTACAACTGTAACAGGGCAGGACTTCCACCTGCCTCAATGGATTGCCCTGCCATGTCCCTCAGTCTCAGTGGTCAGCCTCCTATCAGTAATCTGGCTGGGACTCCAATCAGTTTCCTTCTTCTTTGCCCTGCTATAGTGACATGGCAGATCAGAAACTCTCTGACACATTTAGTGTCTGGATTTACAATGGTGTTGCTGATTGGGAAGAAGCTGCATTGTGTCTTCTCATTATTGACTGAGAGGAATATGGGAACAGGAGTAGGTCCCTCAAGCCTGTTCTGCCATTCAGTTAGATGCTGGCTCAGAAACACCTCAACTCCATTTACCTTTCTTTGGCCTACATCCATTACCTAACAAAAATTGTCAGCCTCAGTTTTGAAATGATCAATTAAACTCCAGAATCCTCAACCATTGTGCGTGAAAGTTCCAGCTTTCCACTAACTTTGTGTGAAAAATTGCTTTCTGATTTTACTCCTAAATATCCTAACTCTAATTTTTGGATGGTACCCCTTTGCCTGGACCCTTTCAGGAGACGAACTAGTTTCTCTCCATTCACAGCTGCTCCAACAACACTCAACAAGCTTGACAACATCTAGGACAAGGCAGCCTGCTTAACTGGCACCTCGGCCACCGCCTTCAACATTCCCTCCAGTCACCCACCACCTTCCAAACCCACGATCATTACCCCCTAGAAGGGCAAGGGCAGCAGATAGATGGGAACTCCATCACCTGGAGGGTTCCCTCCAAGTCACTCACCATCCTGACTTGAAAATATATCGCCATTCCTTCACTGTCACTGGGTCAAAATTCTGGAACTCCCTCTCTAACAGCACTGTGGGTGCACCTACACCACATGGACTGCAGCGGTTCTAGAAGGCAGATCACCACCACCTTCTCAAGGGCAATTAGGGATGGGCAAGAAATGCTGGCCTAGCCAGTGACGCCCACATCCCGTGAATGAATAAAAAGAGTGCCCTATTGAATCGCTTTAATACTTTGAAAATCATAATTAATTCATCGGTCACTCTTTTAACCTCAAGGGAATACAAAGCAAATTTATTCAACCTGTCCCCATGATATAACCCACTAAACTGTGACATCGTTCCGGTGAATCTGCATTACAAACCCCAAAGGCTAATGACCTCAGGCATTTTATTTCCTGCTCTGATAATCTTCATAGGACAGGTTTCCCATTGGTTGCAAACACAGCTTTCAGAGCTGTAATTAACATTGAAAATTATTCATAGTGAGACAAGAGGCTGACAATATAAAGGAGCTGCACCTACAGTGGGAGTGTTTGATGGGGACAGTGTAGAGGAAGCTTTACTCTGTATCTAACCCCATGCTGCACCTGCCCTGGAAGTGTTTGGTGGGGACAGTGTAGAAGGAGCTTTACTCTGTATCTAACCCTGTGATACACCTGCCCTGGGGTGTTTGATGGGGACAGTGTAGAGGGAGCTTTACTCTGTATCTAACCCTGTGATACACCTGCCCTGGGGTGTTTGATGGGGACAGTGTAGAGGGAGCTTTACTCTGTATCTAACACTGTGCCATACCTGCCCTGGGAGTGTTTGATGGGACAGTGTAGATGGAGCTTTACTCTGTATCTAACCTGTGCTACACCTGCCCTGGGAGTGTTTGATGGGGACAGTGTAGAGGGAGCTTTACTCTGTATCTAACCCTGTGCTGTATCTATCCTGGGAGTGTTTGATGGGGAGGGTGTAGAGGGAGCTTTACTCTGTATCTAACCCCGTGCTGTATCTGCCCTGAGTGTTTGTTGGGGACAGTGTAGAGGGTACTTCACTCTGTATCTAACCCCGTGCTGTACCTGTCCTGAGAGTGTTTGATGGGGACAGTGTAGAGGGAGCTTTACTCTGTATCTAACACCATGCTCTACCTGCCCTGGGAGTGTTTGATGGGGACAGTGTAGAGGGAGCTTTACCCTATATCTAATGCTGTGCTGTGCCTGTCCTGGGGGTTTTTGATGGGGTCAGTGTAGAAAGAGCTTTACCCTGTATCTAACTCCGTGCTGTGCCTGGCCTGGGAGTGTTTGATGTTGACACTGGGTGCCTGTTTTGTGCAGTATTCCATTCCCCATTCTGGCCACAAGCAATAAACAATGTCAGATTTCAACCTACAGTTACGAATATGGGAAAAAAAAGTGTTAGGTTTAAAATGCTTTTCATATCTTCATAATTAAAGATGCCAATGGTGTTAATGAGACCTTTTGCAGTCAAGAACTAGAATATTATTTTCGAATAAAAGGGCGTTAAAACTGCTGCTGGCTCCTTGGTGTTTTTTAATTATGTGGCTGAAGCAGATTGTTACAATTTTGGAGTCTTAGCCTGTACCCCACTGGGCTGTTACCATTGAGCAGGAATCTAATCTGTGAACACATGAGGGTGGGAGATGTGGAGATTAGGCAGGTGCTCTGTGACTTCCTCACACTGGCTGAGATGAGGCTGTGCTTGATACTCTTCCCCGCAGACCCGACTGTGACTGACTTTCATATGTGTTTCATTTAAAAGCTGACATCAGTCCCACTCCGCTTGCTGTCTCAGATACATTCTACCAGCTGGACCAAGGACACTGTCAATGAAATCTCCTGACTCGGCTGCTGCATAGACCTCAGCCCTCTCCTTGGTGTACGGTAAGTGTTGGGGACATTTTACAAGCAGCGTGCAGTTAAATTTGTACAGGGGCCAGAATTTGATCATTGGTATCCAGTGTTTTCCACAACAGATTTGCAGTTGGAACATTCTAAGGATTCCATCAGCGTCTTCTGTGATTTCTGTGCTGGATTGGTGCCAGGGTTTTTGCTGGTTGTGTGTAAAAGCATTCTGTCACTAATGTACTTTTGAAGTTGACTGTTTGGATGCCTCCTTTCCAGACTGAAAAGCCCAAATTTTTCTGGACTTTTCTGATGCTGGGACCAGCTTTGTGGCTCCTCTTTCCACCGTCTGTAATCCTTGGAAGTCTCTCCTGAGTCTCCTGCCATAGCCCTAAAGGTGCATCCTAACCAGAGCTCAGATTGGTTTGCGTGTGTGTGTGTATGTGTCCCCATTTCACATTGTGTTGGGCACCCTTCCTCACAATGAGTCATAGTATCATAGAGACTTACAATCCAGCCCATCGTGCCTGAGCTAGGTCCTCGAAAGAGCAATCCAATTAGTCCCATTCCTCTGCTCTCTCTCTCCCCATAGCTTTGTAAAGCTTTTCATTCAAGTATTTATCCAAATCTCTTTTAAAAGTCATTAATGAATCTGCTTTCACCACCCTTTCAGCCAGTACTTTCCAGATCACAGCAACTTGCTGCATAAAAAAATCCTCCTTATCACTCCCCTGGTTCTCCTGCCAATTCATTTAAATTTGAAACCTCTGGCCATCCTACCAATGGAAACAGTCTCTCCCTATCTACTCTATAAAAACAATTCATCATTTTGAACTCCACCATTAATTTTGCCTTACACCTTCTCTCTTCTAAGGAGAACAAGTCAAACTTTTCCAGCCTCTCTATGCAACCGATGTCCGTCATTTTCATAAACCTTCTCTTCATGCGCCCTATGACCCTGACATCCTTCATAAAGTGTGGTGCCCAATACTGGCGACTACGCAGTGTTGCACAGAGTAGAGCTTCTTTGCTTTTACAGTCTGTGCCTTTGTTTGTAATGTCATGAAAGCTGTATGTATTTCCAACAGCTTTATTGACTTTTCCTGCCATCTTCCAAGATTTGTGTACGCACATCCCCAGGTTTCTGTCTTCTTGCACCCCTTTAAAATCGCACCATTTTATTTATACTGCCTCTCCTCAGTCTCACTCCCAATATGTCCTTCTCAGAGTTTGCATACGGTTGTCTCATGGTTCAGTCTGTTGTCCCTGGTATTGATCATGAAGGCATTAATTGGAATCCAGTGACTGGGACTGCATTGTGGGTGGGTGCCTTCTTGTGTCTCAGGCTGACCATTGTTACAGTGTCGGACTCTGCAGAGCATACACTGCCAGAATTTCAGCAATTCATACTCGCTGTGCCATTGCAAACAATGTGAATGCCACCAAGTTACATGTCACTGGCTAATGATAGCGCAGTGCTGTGAAGGTGCCAATTAAAACATCGTTTGCTCAGCTGTAGTCACCCAGAATAATAGTTTTTAAAAAAAGAAAATAGGTAGAAAGAACAGTGCTCAACCCATAGCACCTCAATTCCTGTACACCAATAGAGCAAAGGTGCCTGTGTCATCACCAGCTGCTGTTCAGTGGGGGGGTCTCTTATCCCAAGACTCATTCCAGAGATTTGAGCACCCAAACCCAGACCAGCGCTCTGGATACAGTACACTGGGGGATCATTGCACTATTAGGGGCACGGGTTTTAAAAGGGCAGGTTAGATGGAGGCCCTTTCTGCCCTCTCGGGTGGATGTAAAAGATTGCACATTGGTGCTGTTTTGAAGTACAACGGGAGGCTCTCCATGAATGAATGGAAAGTTCCTGTTTCTGGAATTTGGATTCATTACTGCCCCAGAGCTAAGGTGGGGTCTGACGCACTTTGCTTCATGTTACCTAATCCCTGGCCCATGCATCACTCAGAGTTTTGAGACTAGGTCCTTGTACTCCAGAGGTATAAAGGTTAACACTGGTGCATGAAGCGTCTGTCACACCTAGCACTGACAGCCCCAGTGTTGGTCATCAGGAAAAGAACCTGCATTTATATACCACTTTCCACAACCACTGGATGCCTTAAAGCACTCTACAGTCAATGAAGTACTTCTGGATTGTAATTACTGTTGTAATGTTGAAAATGCAACAGATAATTTGCACACAGCAAACTTCCACAAACAGAAACATAATAGTGACCAGCTTATATGTTTTTGTGATGTTGATTGAGGGATAAATATTGGCCAGGCAATAAGGATAACTCCCCTCATCTTCTTCAAAATAGTGCCATGGGGTTTTTTATGTCCACCCAAGCAAGACCTCAAATTAATATCACGCCCGCACTGAGTGCAGCAATTCCTGAAAATTGGAATGTCAGCCTTCATTTTTGTGCTCAAGCCCTGGAGTGGAATTTGAACACAGAACCAAGCGTGCTATCAACTGAACTACAACCCAATCCACCATCCTAGAGAACATGACTGAAAAGTCTATACCATTAAAGAATACGCATATATGATCCCTAAAAGCTGCCAAATCAATTGGTGGAACTATGGCACTGGGGTGCAGCCTACAGGCAGGTTATCAATCAATCCACAACTCGATACTTTCCGCTGAGTTATCCGGCTGGACTTCAGGGAATGAGGGACATGTCACAAACTGAATGCATCCTGTGAGGATAGAGCTGTTGCTGGATTTTGTTCTGAGTAACAAAATGGAGAAGACAGATGAACTCAATGTGTGTGAATAGTGACCATAAATTTATAAGGTTTAAGGATCAAATAGAAAAGGGAACAATGCCGGTTTTATTTCACTGGACAGAATTTTAGGTCCTGTGGGTGGGCATGTCCCTCAGTGAACATCCCAACATCATCGCACACACACGGGATATTTTGCTTAGCGGGGGCAAGCCAGTGCTGTAGTCATGCCCGTTGTTAATTAAAAGGCTGCTTAAGGCCATCAACAGCCCAACTGACAATGATTTTTCGTTGCCCGTGTGATTTCGCTCTCATTGCACGGGCAAAATGGGCTGACATTTTCAAAAATCTCAACCATGGGCAGGATAAAAGGGGTGAGCAACATTGCCTGTGTGAGTAGTAAGAAGTTTGGTCAATAGTTAGTTGCTGGTGACTTATTGGTACTTTGCAGCTTCATCTCTGTTCAGGGCTTCATTCTTAGCATTTCCAGGCTTCATTTCAGGACTCCTTGATGCCCGGAGGATTCAGACTGTGTGGACCATTCCAGGTTTCAGACAGTCTTCCCTTAACCTGGTAATGGGGATTGTGGTCTCTGGTCTCTGCTGGAGGCACCTCCTCTCAGGAGGAAGAGACGGACAGAAGGGAGAGGAGGCAAGGTGTCCCAATGCAGCTTCCAGGGGAGATATCAGTGGGAGGAGAGGTGCAGGCACAAGGGGCGTGGGGCCAGCAGGTGGTCCAAGGTGGAAGGAACTGCAGAAGATGCCACTATCTAGCTTCCAGGGTTTACAGGCAGTGATGCAGCTACCTCAATATGTCTGAGGTGCAATGCCAAAGGAGTCTCCACCTCGCAAGGGAGACGGTGACCTCCACCTGTCAGATGATCAGGCTTGAGATCAGCTCCTACTGCATGGGTGGACACCCCATGCCAGTGGCTCTGAATGTCACAGTGGCCCTCAACTTCTATGCCTCCGGCTCTTTCCAGGGCTCAGTGGGGGATCTGTGTGGAGTCTCCCAATCAGCTGTCCACAGTTGCATCAAGCTGGTGACAGAATCTCTGCTCAGGCAGGTAATGACCTTTATTCTTTACCACATGGACGAGGCCAGCCTGGCTGAGCGAATCAAAAGGTTTGCAGCAATTGCTGGGTTCCCCCGCATCCAGGGTGCCATCAACTGCACACATGTGGCCATCAAGGTGCCAGTGGGTCAGCCGGGTGCCTTCGTCAACAGGAAGGAATTCCACTCCATGAACGTGCAGATAGTGTGTGACCTCAGGATGCAAATTCTACAAGTCTGTGCAAGGTACCCTGGCAGCTCCCATGATGCTTACATCCGGAGACACTCATGCGCTCGGCCGTGAGGGTCAACGCAGTGCTCACACTCCGCATGGACTGCTCCACAACTGACACCATGGCACGCAGACCCTCATGGATCTCCGCCAGATCTTCCCGTACATCTCACTGGACGTCCAGCATCTGCCACCTAATGGACGACTCCAGAGGCTTATCATCAGCCTTCGACCCAGCGTCATCCTGGTCTCCAGTAGTCCTCCGACTGCTGGCGCCTTGGGCACTCTCTGCCTCTGTCTGCACCTCAAGTGAGTGTGAAGTGCCCTCACCAATGTGCACCGAGATACTTGCCGCCGACCTAATGCCCACTGAGGCTTTGATATCTGCGCTGATGCCTGGTTCAGAGGGCGAGTGTGATGCAGGTGTAGATGAAGCCCAGTGGTCCTCCGGTGTCAGGGGTGGCCTTTCGGGAACGAGAGTGCGAGTGTGTGCTGATGAATCTAAAAGGGAGAATAAGGACATGTCATTGTTTAAAGTAATCACACTGTCACTGTGCATGCCAGGCACCCTGGTGAGACAATGGTGATCTGCATCATGGTGCCATCAATGATCAATGGGGACTCCAGGTTCGAAGCTTCCATCAATTCAGAGACTATACTAGAATGGTTGCACAATCTAAAACTCTCACTTCTGTGCACTGCATTTTTACCTTCATCTGGCACCCATGCCTCTCCACGCTCAGTTGCATGTGGAATGTGCCAGCTCTCGAGATCCATGTGTCTTGCTCGAACCTGCTAAGCATCAGGAGGTTAGGCAGGCCTCTGCTCTGATTAGTTATGGCTCATCTTCTGCTGGAAGGACAGAGGAGCATTGATTAGTCCGCTCTCTACCTGCAGCAACATTGGAGCCTGGCCAACCCCACCAGAGGAACACCTCCCAGTGCGCATCTGAGTTGTGGCCCTTGAGCCGCAAGGCACTCAGTCCAAGCAGCCAGGGCTCACCCCCTTTGCCAGCTCCAGTGTGATTGACAGTTGGCACTCAGACTCTAACACCCCTGAGGTCTATAGGGGGCTGGCTAGACCTTAACACTTCTGCACACTGACCCATGCCAACACGGTACTCACCCTTCCTAAGCACATCAGGTCATTGAAGCACTTCCGGCACTGGACCCAGGTGCACCGTACCACTTCACAGCTGATCACCAGCATTGCCACCTCCTTGCCCTCTTGGTGAGGTGCGGTGGCCTCTTCCTCCCAACTCTGGGGACAAGGGTGGCTTTCCTGAAAGGATGGCAAGGCACTCATCGGAAAAACAGCGGTGGGGGTGCTGCTGACTGCCCACCCTACCTGCCCTCTCGTCTGCCGTCTCCAGTCGCACTCGACTCCATCATTTTGCTAATGCAGAACAGATGTTCTTCCGTGCCAGCCTTCCAGGGGCTGCCTGGGCCATTTATAAACCGGCCATTGGTCGCCATTGGACCCGGTGGCCAACAGGCCCCCCACGCCCGCTCGCCCCTTCCCGACCAGTTGTGAGCCACATTTCGGGGGCCGATCTTGGGCAGCGGACCATTTCCCTGCTGCTCCCGGGCCTGGCCACTATGCCCACCCAACAACCTCAAAATTCTGCCCACTGAAACTGCCCCATTTATTCTATTTTCCAATTTTCCATCTCTTACTCAATTTTCTATCCATGCTCATAAATTACCTCAACCCCATGAGCCCCAATCTTGTGTCCTATTCTTTTATGTGACACCTTATCGATTACCTTTGGAAATCCAAATAGACTAGATCCACTGGTTTCCCTTTATCCACCTCATTCGTTTTTTGCCCAAAAACTTGCAGAAATTTTCCAAATATGATTTCCCTTTTTTAAAACCACATTGACTCTGCCTAATCACACTGATTTTATAAATGCTTTGTTAACACCTCCTTAATAATAGTTGTTTTACTATTGATGTCAGATTTAACTGGCCTGTCCTTCCTTGTTTCCTTTCTCCCTCCTTTCTTCAATTGTAGGATTACATTTTCTACCTTGCAATCCATTGGGACTATTCTGGAATCCAGGGAATTTTGGAAGATCACAACCAACACATCCACAATCTCTGCAGCTATGTCTCTTAGAACTCTAGGATGTGGCCATCATGCAGGTCCTGGGGATTTGAAGGCTTTTCCATTAGTTTCTCTAGTGTTATTTCTACTGATATTAGTTACTTTTAGTTCTTCACTCTCATTAGCTCATTGATTTCCCATTATTTTTGCATTGCAGTTGTATCTTCTACCATAACACAGGTCCAGCATATTTGTTTAACATCTGCCACTAATATCCATTATCATTTCTCCTGTCTTGACTAACTGTTACTTTTTTTAATTTTCCATTTTCCTCCTTTCCTCCTTTCCTCCTTTAGTAAGCATGGATGTTTGAGGATTGGAGAGTGGCCAATGTAAACTGTTCTCAAAAATAAAGCAGCGCTAATCTGGATAAACTGGGTTAATTTAACATTTACATATGGGAAGGTATTTAAAAAATGAAATGCTTGCATTTAGATCATGCCTTTCACAATCAATGGACATCTCATAGCATCTTACAGCCAATGAAGTGTAGTCAAATGTAGGAAATGCAGCAGCCAATTTACACGCAGTAAGTTCCCATAGGCAACAAGGTGATGTTGACCAGCTAATCTATTTTATGATGTTGATTGAGGGATAAATATTGGCGGGGAAATTGGGATAACTCCTCTGTTCTTCTTTAAAATAGCTCCATGGGATCTTTGAAGTCCAGCCGAGAGGGCTGATGGTGACTGTTGTGAGTGGTGGCTGAGTTGGCACTATTGATAGAGTTGATCAGCAGACACTTAATAGATGAAACCTTTAAGTTTATTTGCAGAGATACTCAGCTGCAACTACACATGTCCTTTCACTTCAAACTCTTATTTCTACATTATTAACTACTAACTACAGAGACTGCCCATGCTACTCTCCTATTGGATACTTTTTAACAAATATTATTCTTAAAGATATATTACACATTAAATAAAACCATGATTACCACATCCCTCCCCCTTTACACGGATATACATTTTATATTTACAAGTACAATTTTCTCAACATAACAAAATATTTACACAGGGTGAGAAATTTACAAGCTCAGTCTTTCTGGGGGTTTCCTTATGCGTGTAGAATGCCCCAGCTTTACAACTTCAGATACTTTGTCAGGAACCTCCTTTTAAGGAGTTGTCTGAACTTCAGGTGCTTCGGTGGGCACTTGCAGTTCTGTATCCTCAACTCTTGCAGGAACATCAGACATGTCTGTACTAGGTTGAGTTCTCGCAACAGGAAACACAGACCCAGCCGTGAACCTGGTGGAATCAATTCTTGGTGATTTGTTTCTCTCTTCCTTAGATGATCCGCATGTTCCTGTGTGACTCGGCCTCCCACCTCCATGTGGTAAGATAGAGGTCCATCGTTGCACTGATTTCACCCAGTAACCACTTTGGTGCTTCCCCGAAGCTCTTTACATATACCGACTCTCCCACAGTTAATTTTTTCTCACGACTATGGCCAGTTGTGCTTACTTTTCTGACTTCCCTGACTCCTTTCCACCTTACCCCCTAAATTCTGTATTATTAAACTCAATGGCCAACATTTTCCCCCCATCGGAGGGGTTGTGTGGGAGTAGGCGCAGGCAGGCGGGTTCCATATTGGTGCCCCCAATCGGGGGCACGCCACCATTTTATATGGGCGGGCTAATTAAGGGCCGCCCAGCATGACATCCACCAGGAAGTGCTATGCGCTCCCTGTGCGAATGGGGTGGGGGATTCCCTGATCCAAGAGTGCGCTCTTTCACGCATGCGCACAATAGAGTGCACTGATCTCCCTGAGGCAAAGTGCTGTGTCAGGGACATAGGCTCCCATTTAAAACTTCAAATAATGACGAGAGAAAAATTTCGCTGCCATGTCCCCTCATCTGACATTGTCACATAAGTTGGGACATGTCCATAACATTTATTTTGAAATATTCTGAGATTTGTTAATCACTCATGAAACCTCATTCCACCCAGTGAATGAGGTTTCATGCTTTTTCAGAAGCCCGTCTGGGCTCCCGGCCTGCCCACCAACCTTAAGTTTGGATGGCCATGCCCATTAATGATTTCAATTTGTTTTTTAATGGCCTTAATAGTCCGTTAACAGGTTGGTAGATGCGCAGCCAACCACTGCGCACCTGCCAACCTGAGAACGTAAATGATGAGGGGAGACGCACGCGTCAGCCAGCAGGCCCCGCCCCTGTTCACCGAACAGAAGATTCTGCCCAATCTCATCCTGAGACAGTATTTCATCAATAACTCCGTGGGTGTGACACCTATTGTTGTGTGAGGGGTGGTCCTATAATGGAAAAGAAAGCGTGATAGCTTGGTTGCTAAGGAATCTCCAGTTACCTTCTTCATGCCCACCTTGAACATTTGAATCGCCCTCTCAGCCAGCCCATTTGAGGAAGAGTGATATGGTGAAGATTTTACATGAGTGATATCATTGAGGCTGATAAACCATTGAAACTCAGCACTCATAAATGTCGTGCCATTATCAGAAACAACTACTTCTGGTAGTCTGTTAATGGCAAAACTTTGACGTAGATTCTCAATCATAGCAGAAGACATTGGCAACTTCACCTCATATATGTCCATCCATTTTGAGTGAGCATCGACAGTGAGCAGAAACATTGTGTCCATGAAAAGTCCCACATAGTTAATGTGTAATCGCACCCATGGCCTTCCTGGCCATTCCCAAGTGTGTAATGGAGCTGTTGAAGGCAACTTTTGCAGTTGCTGACATTGCACACAATTCTTCACTAAACTCTCTATTTCACCATCCATCCCAGGCCACCAAAGATAGCTGCAAGCTATGGTCTTCATTCAGGAAATTCCTGGATGCGCCCTGTGTATAGTTCAATTAAAAGTGGCTTCCTTCCCTTTGGATGAACTATCACTCATGCTCCTCACAATAAGACACCATCCTGGCTGGTTATATCATGTCTGCTGTTGAAGTACAGTTTCATTGCATCAGATACGGGCTCTTGTGACCAACCATGAGGCACTTGTCCTCATACCTGAGATAGGACTAGGTCCCAACTTGTCCAGGATAGTCTCTGATCTGTCGAGCACATACCGGCGAGGAATCTAAGAAATTTAGCAATAAAACAAGTTCCTGTGGAACTGGGACATCCTCATCATTTTCTTGTAAAGGCAAACGACTGAATGCATCTGCATTTACCATTTGATTTCCAGGCCTATGTACCAAAATATACTCATACTGTCAGAATTAAGGTCTTATTTGTGTCTCTGTACTTTCTTTCTATTTGCCATCTTCTTTCCAGCGCTGACTGTAATCTCGCCTTTCATTTCAGCTTCATTATTGGCCAGACAACTCTCAGGTGCAAGCTTGACTTGTCTGAGCTCAGTGGTTGGGTCTCCCAAAATTTAATTATCTGTCTGCTTCTTAGAAAATTCTGCAACTTTTGCTTCCAAAGTTTCTTTGGCTTCATGTAAATGATTCTTCAGCTCTTCCATCTCTTTTTTGTATTTGTTTGCTGCCTCCTGGAAAATTGAACATTGTTGTGTCTTGTCTGCCAACTCATTCTTCAGTTTGTTCAGAGAAGTGCTGAATTCTCTCTGTTTCTCTTCATACTTTTCCAGAGGTACAAACTTTGACCTGAGGGAATCTAGTAGTGTGTGAGGGTCTTTCACAGGTTTTCTTTTTCCCTTCGAAGGCTAATTACCTCATCTCGAACTCTGTCATCAAGCAGGGTCTCTTCAAGATCCTTCTGCTGTTCTACCAGGTTTTGGCTTAAGACTGCCTGCATTTCTTCAGGTTGTTGAGTCCTTACACGCTCCTTTCCCAAAACAGGAATGCTTCCAGCTTCCTTTTGGAATCTCAGTGGCCAATCAAGGTTGATTTCCCATTTCCCTTAGCCAATTTTGTCCTAGAAGATTTGGTCCTCTGCCTCTCAATACCAACATTGGTAGCTTTACCGATTGGCTTCTATAATGGTAGTTACTCTGCTTATGCCTCTGACTTGAATGTCTTCACCCGTGTATGTTATTAATTGGGCAATTGTTACTTCTAAATTTAATTTATGTTGGCTATTATTCAGATATTTGAAGACATGTTCCCCAGTTACTGTAGTGGAAGCTCTCGTGTCCACTTCCATTCTAACAGGTCTGCCATTTACTTTCACTGTTACAAATATTGGTTCTGTCTTTCCAACCTTCAGATTAAATAACAAGTAAATATCTGAATTTGTTGTTTCAGGCTCTTCTACATTGTAGATCTCATTGGGTTTTTCCTTTTGTTTAAACCCTGCTTGAATCTTTCCTTGCATTGTCTCATTATATGTCCATTTCTGTGACAATAATAACATTCAATTTTTTTAAACTGCCAATCATTATAAGACTGTTTGTTTCCACCTCTATTAAAATTATTTCTTATTTTTGCTACTAAGTCATTTTTTCTCATTTTACAGCTAGTGGGGTCTGTTTCCTGCTTTGAAGCAGAGACTTGCATTTTCATGTCCTTTTTGGCTGGGGTTTTCCACCTGATGTGGGGGACGGTGCCATTTTGTGCCCCTTGTATGGCTTATGAATCTTTTGCGGACCTCTCCATGGCCAGTGCTACCTCTAGTGCCTTCTTGAAATCCAAATTCACTCCAGACAACAATCTCTTCTGAATTGTGTCCTCATTCACACAGCATACTAAATGATCTCTGAGCATGTCATTCAGAGATGTACCAAATTCACAATGTTCCATTAACTGCTTCAAGCTTGCCACATAGCATACAACTGTCTCCCCCAGGGCTCTATTTATCATGTTAAACTTGAACTTTTGCATCACTACTGAGGGCTTTGGTTGATAATGATCCTTCGCGAGGTCCACCAATTCATGAAATATTTTTGAACCTGGGATACTGGGTGCCGTCAAACTTAGAATCAAGCCATAGGCTTTATTCCCACATGTACATAAGTGGATTGCTCACCTCTTCTCTTCCCCCATAATCTCGCTCGCTTGGAAAAAGAACACGAGACGTTCAATGTAATGAGACCAATTGGCTGGATCGAAAGGATCAATTCTTCCAAATTGTGGCATTCTGACAGGGAATTACTTCTTCAATTCGAACAGAACTTCTATTTACAATTACTCAGCGCAGTATGGTGCCAATTTCTTTCCACTTGATTTCTGCTGTTGAACTTGTTTTATCCTCATCGCCAGTTTGTTGTGAGTGGTGGCCTAATTGGTGTTATTGACAGAGTTGATCAGCAGATCTTTCTTAGGTGGGAACTTTAAGTTTAGTTACAAAGGTACTCAGCAGCAACTACATGTGTGCTTTCACTTCACACTCTACCTCCACATGACTAACTACTAACTACAGAGGTAGCCCATGATACTCTCCTATTAGGTACTAAAGATCATGTGATCTTCATTAACAAGCATTATTCTTAAAGGTATATTACACACTAAATAAATCCATAATTACCACAGTGACTTGGTTTAAAATCCCATCTGAGAGACACAGAAGCATTCCCTCAGTACTGCACTGGAGTGTCAGCCTTGATTTTTGTGCCCAACGCTTGGAGTGGGGTTAGAACCCAGAACCATCTGACTCAGATGTGAGAGGGCTGCCCACTGAGCCACAGCAATGCTGCAAGGTTTAATTTAAAGGTGAATAGCTGTATTTTCCATAGGACTTTTCCCCAATTGCCCACAGAATTGTGAGCAAGAGACTGGCACAAACCATGGAGAAATGGCCATTTATATCAATCGTGCGGGCTCCTCTATTGAATTAAGATGGGAGATTCAGTGAAAATCCCATGGATATTCTACCCCAAAATTACTAAATCATCCAAATGAAAAGCAAATGAACAGAAGCAACCAGCAATAACTTTACAATAGATTATGCTGACAATTTGACAGAATTGTTTGAGGAAATGAAAGATATGGTGGACAAGGAAGTGCAGCAGATGTGGTGCACAGGGACTTCAGAAACCCTTTGACTTGGTTACACATTATTTTGCACTCGACTCTATTGGAGAAGGGTGAGGAGTATCAAGTAGGATTTAAAAATAATTTAAGAGAAGTAACAGTGAGCAAGAGTTAAGGAGAGCTTCTCACAGTAGATGGTGGTGGGTAGCAGTGCCCACAGGGTTCTTTTCTCCCACTGTTTTTATTCACATGCATTAATCATTCAGAACTAGATCAAGGGGGACCAGCCTCCAAACTTACAAATGATTCTAAAATAGGAGGCTCGCTAAATAATCCTGAGGCTCGGAAAAAGCAGCAAGAAAATATGAATAAGATGGTGGAATTAGCAAACTAGTGGCAGATGGAATTCAATGTCAGTAAATGTGGGATGGTAGATTCTGATTAAAAAAATGTAATAATTATACTTTGAGTGCGTGAAAAGAAGTAGGGTTGCCAACCCTCCATGTAAACCAGGGGAAAAGTTATAAGCGTATATTCCCTTTGTATATTTTTTAATAGACGTAAATATCAGACATGCTGGAAAAAAGACTGTTTGAGTAACTGTGAAGAATCATCCACTCAGGCATTAAAAGCCCAATTGCTTTCCAATTGCCATGGCAACACCAGATGCCAGGACTATGGAGGGTGGGTGCTGGGGGTGGCTGGAGATCATGTGATGACAACTCCAGGAATGTAACCAAGCAGAGTTATGTGGAAGGGTAGAAGGGTTTGGAGATCAGGTTCACAAGGTATTAAAAGTTAAGGGGAGATGGTGGTGTCGTGGTCATCCAGAGGCCCAGGCTAATGCTCTGGGGACCGCGGTTCAAATCCCACCATGGCAGCTGGTGCAATTTAAATTCAATTAATAAATCTGGAATTAAAAGTTAGTCTCAGTGATGGTGACTGTGAAACTATCACTGATTGCCCTTTAAAACAAATCACTAATGTCACACTAAAGCCCCTTAGGAAAGGGAATCTGCTGTCCTTACCTAGTCTGGCAGGTAATTGCAGATTCACAGCAATGTGGTTAACTACTGCCCTCTGAAATGGCCCAACAAAACACTCAGTTCAAGGGTAATTAGGGATGGGCAACAAATGCTGGCCTTGCCTGCGATATCCACGTCCCATGAAAGGGTAATTTTTTTTTTAAAAAGGCACCTTGAGTGGATAAACAATAAAAAAAATGGAAATCTGGCACTAATGGAAAGAGCTATTGGTGAATCTAAGGAAAACCTCAGCAAGTGGGAGAACTGAATGCAGGTTTGGGCTCCAAGGGGATTGAGGATACAACACAAATTCACTGGGATGCTACCTTGGGGTGAGGAAATACAAATACATAGAAAGAGTTGGAAAACTGGGGTTGTAAGAGATTAAAATGATTTGACTGAGATGTTTAAAATGAGAAGGGATGAAACAGATAGCTGGAAACAGGCTGTTTCCAGTGACTGAGGTGTCCAAGGGGATATAGGTATAATATTTGAGACCAAGAGCAGGAAAAAGTCTATAATACAGAGGACTCTGAGACTGTGAACTGCACCACCAAAGTTAATGATTTAAGCAGGAAACATGTCAACAGTTACAAATAGGACTGATAGGTGATTGAAAAAATGGAAGAATCGGGGAAAATGTAAATCGCACAACGTCACAGGAATTGAATACATCTTCTGTAGGGGATAAAACTCATTCCAGACTGGTTGAGCCTAGTAGCCCATTTGCATGTTGTAATTTCTTGCCAATTGCAATATAAGTTGGAAAAGTCACCAGCAAGGACCAGTAGATCCATCAGAGTGAGAGGTTGGGAATAATAGTGGGATATAACGGAAAACACATTATGACTCAGCATTTAGGATTGAGGCAGGATTTATCAGTGTATTAGTTACAATTTCTAGTGCTAACCACATGAAGAGCAAATTCAGATGAATTAAAGATCTTTTGCCCATTGCCTCTGATGTGTGGTTGAGCAGGATTTTCTTGAGCTTGCAATTGTTTAATGTTTTCTGCGGATGATATATTTGATAAAGCTGAGCTAGTGACATTTCTGTCACAATATTTGAATCAATTTCCTGTTCAGTTGATGATGTTGAAATTACTCTGCCTTACTATTCTAATTTGAGCTTTTTAAATCTCTCTGCAGCCAATGGACTAAAACGATGCAATTAGCTCCCATGTTAAGGAGGTTACTGGCTCCCATCTATTGGAAACCGTGAGACTTTGATATAAACAGCTGCCCCATGAGGAATCCAGACATGTCCCACTCACTGCAGCTCACTCTCCTTCACCTCCTGCTTCAGATGATCCTCTCAATCTCCAGCAACTTGCCCAGTGGGAAGAAGGAGATTGCAATAGAGGGGGATCTGGTGATCGGGGGTTTGTTCCCAGTCCATGAGAAAGGCAACGGTTTGGAAGATTGTGGAAGGATCAACGAACAACGTGGCATTCAACGGCTGGAGGCTATGCTGTTTGCATTGGATGCGATAAACAAGGACCCCAGCATTTTGCCTGGAATTAAGCTTGGGGCCCATATCCTGGACACCTGCTCCAAGGACACTTATGCTCTGGAGCAGTCACTGGAGTTTGTGAGGTCCTCACTAACGAAAGTAGACGAGACAGAATACATCTGCCCAGATGGGTCTTATGCCATCCACGATGACACGGCCTTTGCCATAGCTGGGGTGATCGGTGGCTCCTACAGTGATGTGTCTATCCAGGTGAGAAACAGATAGAACTTACACGGTGGGGCAAGCAAGGAAACATGTGGAATTGTGTCAGCAAAGGAGACCAATATTCAGTATTTTCATTGAGTCAATTGTTTGAACTTAAGAGTGTGTTTTGGTAAACAAGCTGTTTGTACACTTACACCTTGAGCTATCAGGTGGGAAGGGCACATTTTTGTAATTTTGATACCAGTTGTGTGGTTGTCAGTTTGAATCACACTCCAGAGACATGAGCATATCATCTAGGCTGACACTCACACTGATAGAGATGCTGCCTTTCGGATACAACATTAAACCAAAGCCCCATCTCCTCTCAAAGGTGGACATAGAAAGATCCCATGGCATTAGGTAAAGAAGGACAGGTGAATTTTCCTGATGTCCTGCTCAATATTTATCACTCAACCAACATTACTAAAATAGACTATCTGGTCATTTACCATAGTGGTGTTTTTAGGATCTTGCTTTGTGCAAATTGGCTGCCACAACCCCCCACATTAAAACAGAGACTACACTTTAAGGCTATATCATTGGCTGCAAAGCACTTTGGACAAGTCTGAGGTTCTGAAAGATGCTAAACAAATGCAATTATTTTCTTGCCTCCTTCATTGTCAGCATCACAGGTCAAGTTTAGCAGGGGCCAAAGGTTTGTTCGCATTTTCTCTTGAGCCATTTTGCAAGGTCATTTCATGCGTTACGCAGCCTGACCTGATTGGACAGATGAGGGGCCAGAGTGGAGCTCTTGTCTGTCGCAGGGGTTGACTTAATTGCCAACCAGTTACAAGTGTTCTCTTGGGAGTGGCACATGTTGACTATGGAAAGTTGTCTCTTTCCCTATGGGGCAATTCCTGTCCTTTACCACCATCCCAAACTGGCTGGCCTGCACCCTCTCTCTCAAGGGCATGGAGACCTGCTGATAGCTGGGCAGAAATCCTAACGTGTGTGCACTTGACACTTTAGGATGGATGGGTGTATCAACAAACAACCTACTCATAACTGCACCCTGACCCTTACGTTCTGACCCGGACAGATTTCTCCTCCTACATTTGTTTCACAAAAAAAGAGTGGTCAGATCAGGAATTTTCTCCCCAAGAGGTTTGGATTGCTGGAGGCCAATTCAAGCTTTCAAGACCGATGAGCAGCATTTTATTCAGTAAGCATTTCAAAGGATATGGAGTAAATGTGGGTAAATGGGGTAGATGTGCAGGTCAGCCATGATCTAATTAAATGATAGCGCAGACTCGAGGGACTGAATGGCCTACACCTGTTCCTACATTGTTTATATGTTTCAGATCTTAGCATTGGTGGTGGCCACATTTATTTTAAGCTGCCAATTACTGTCAAACGTGTGAAATTTGTTAAGCAATAGGTCAGCAGGTATGAACAGTGGGAGGCTGATATAATACCTTATGGTTAAACCAGTGGCTGCTAATTAGTGCCCTCACTGAAGGGTTAATTAAGGGGAAGGCCATGATGAGAATAAGATGGTGCCTGACGTTTACTGTATTTCTAAGGAGGGAAGTCTCCATGCAGCCCTGTCAGGCTGCATAATATTGTGCATGAGCCCGCATACTGAAACCCTTTCATGCTCTGGTGAGATAATGAGAAACAAAGAGCTGGCTTGAAATGTTCCTAAAATAACTTTGTCAGCACAGTAGGACACAGCTCAGTGATACTGCGCCACTGTGAGCAAAGTCATTCTTCTTGTTGCTGAGAAACCCATTTAAGGGTCAAGATTCTAGGTGAAAGGCCAAAACCGACAGTACAAGGCCTTCGGTCAAAGGCCAAAGCTCAAAGCACAGGATTGTAGGTTAAGGGTCAAGGCCAACAGTCCATTACCTCTGTAAGGTCAAGGCCTGTAATGAAGGACTCCAAGTAAGAGCCAAGACCCACGGTGCAGGATCTTGAATAAAGGAACATAAAACCCAGAGTAGGTCATTCAGAGCCTTCAGCTTGTTCCACCAGTCAGTTAAATCATAGCTGATCTGGTTCCTAGCTCCATCTACTCATCTTAGATCCATAACCCTTAATGCCCTTGCCTAACAAAAATCTATCTTCAGTTTTGAACTTTTCAATTTATCCCCAAGCTCAACAGCTTTTTTGGACAAGAGAGCTCCAGAATTCTACTTCCTGTTGTGTGAAAATTGCTTTCTAACATCACCCCTTAACAGCCTATCTCTAGTCTTAAAGCTATTTCCTCTTGATCCAGACTCTTGAGAGGAAATAGTTTCTCTCTCTCTATCCTATCAATTCCATGCACTCTCATTTTTGTTGATGGGCTCTTATGTGGAATTTTATTGAGTGCCTTCTGGAAATCCATGTAAACAACATCCATAGGCATTCCCTTATCTACACATTAATTGTCTCTTCAAAAATTTCAACTAGGTTTGATAGGCATGACTTACCCTTTACAAATCTGTGCTGACTCTCTGATCAGTTCATAGTTGTCCAAATGTCTGGTCATTCTCCAAGTGGGCCAAAGAATCCCAATTAAGAGAATTGGTTGGCCATTGACATCTATGACGACGGTGATCCCAGAAGGAGAGCAAGTGGGATCATCCACTTGCTATTTTTGGATGCATGTACTTCCTACCACTGTGACCTTGTCTCTTGCAGTCAGATGTTGCTAGAGTTGAGGATGGGATATTCATAAAGCCTTATCATCCCATTCGTTGCCTGATTATCCACCCTTATTCTCACTATTTATAGCGGAAATGCAAAACTTTTCTCTGGTGCATTGATTGTGGAACTACTTAGCTCTGTTGATTTTGGTGTTTAGCATGCATGTAATGCTGAATTTTAATTGAACTAGATTGCTACATTATTCTAAAGCTTACCGAGGGACGTTCCCCACTGAACCAGTGTTTGTCCCCCAGTTTGATTTTGACTAAAATCTAAGGGATGTTCTGGGCCACGAGGTGATATGTTGTGGTATCCAGTTCTGTTGTTGATGACACACAACAACTCAAGGATGCCCAATTTCAGACTGTTATGTTTCTCCTTAGCCCATCCCAGTTGGCATGGTGGTAGTGCCACACCACAAGATACAGCTTGTCCTCACTTTAAAGATGAGACTCCAACATTCGCAAGGACCATGTGGTGGCTATTCCTACTAATGTTATTTCAGACGGACTTGTCTGTGCTAGAGCGATTAGTGAGATCAAAACTCAATTTGTTGCTTCCTCACGTTGATTGCCTCACTAATGCAGACTCAGTCTGGTATTTCTGTCCTTCAGGACCCTACCAGCTCAGTCAGTGGGGCCTGCAGTGTCATTTGGTAGCATGTTCACCACAGAATCATGAGGTTCTGGGTTCAAATTACCACTCTAGGACTTGAGTACAAAAACTGAAGTCTGACACTCCAGTGTAGTAGTGGGGAGTGCTGCACTGTTGTAGGTGCTATCTTTTAGTTGAGATGTTAACCCCAAGGCCCGATCGGCTTGCTTGGGTGGATGTAAAGATCCCAAGGTATTATGTCAAAAAAGAGCGGGGGAGTTCTCCCTGGGGTCCTAGCCACTATTTTTCTCTCATTCAACATCCCAAAAACAAATTATTTGGTCATTATCACATTGCTGTTTGTAGAAAATGGGCCCCTGTGTATGAATGGGTGTCACTTCTAGCAAGCATAAAGGAGCCATGTTATGGGATTGACTAAATACCTTAAGTTGGTTCTTAGTGTTGTTATTAGCGCACTCAGGATTGCTCAACAAGTGCTGCCCAATTGCAGAATCACAACTAACGGTGGACATTTTGTTTTAGGTTTTGCAAGTGCTGGCTGGTTGAGTATAGTGTGTACTGTGCCTCTTATAAACAACTGAAGGAATATGCTGTTTGATTTGATCTGTCAGTCGCTGGGATATACCTGGCATCACACTAACACAGAAATTCATACACAACGTTGCTTAATTGTGTGGTTGAGAGAACATCTTTTTGGACTGACGCAGGATCCTGTTAGTGGAAAATACCACTCGCGTAGCCACTGCAGAGAAGCAGTGTGTCACAGAGATGGGAATCAAACAGCACCTTTCCTCAGTATTCTTGTGTTTGCCATGATGAATGCAAGCTGAAAAGCTTTGGTAACATGTCTCTCTTTTCAGTGGGATTCACGTTCAGTAACTCCCAAACGACTGTTTTTCTCTTGTTCTCCTGCTGAGCCACTCTCGGTGGTGGATATTGAATTTCCCTACCCAGAGTACGTTTTGTGCCTTGGTTTCCCTCAGCTATTCCTCCAAGGGATACCCAACATGGGGGATTCTGTCATGATTCTTAACCATTTTTGCTTTTCTTGTGAATCAGGAGGGTTAAAAGGAATAACTTTAGACTGTATTAATAATGGATGTAGCATGCATGGCTTGGCAGATGCTGCCCCCTTCTGGCAGCTCATGTAAAACCTCTATACAACTGCACATAAGTTGCAGACCACAATTTGTGTACAAAAAAATAAAAAATACCTGGAAAAACTCAGCAGGTCTGGCAGCATCGGCGGAGAAAAGTACAGTTGACGGTTAGAGTCCTCATTACCCTTCAACAGAACTAAGTAAAGATAGGAAAGGAGTGAAATATAACCTGGTTTAAGGGGGGTGGTTGTTGGGACAAGCAAACTGTGATAGAAGGAGATAACCAAAAGATGTCACAGACAAAAGAACAACGAGGTGTTGAAGGTGGTGATATTATCTAAAAGAATGTGCTAATTAAGAATGGATAGCAGGACAAGCAAGGTAGCTCTAGCTGGGGTATGGTGAAATAAGACTAAAAGGGCATAAAAGGTATAGATAAATGATCAGTGGAGTACATTAAAAATAATGGAAATAGGTGGGAAAAGAAAAATCTATATAAACTATTGGAAAAAACAAGGAGGAGAAGGAAGAAACAGAAAAGGGGATGGGGATGGAGGAGGGAGTTTAAGATCTAAAATTGTTGAACTCAATATTCAGTCCGGAAGGCTGTAAAGTGCCTAGTCGGAAGATAAGGTGTTGTTCCTCCAGTTTGCGTTGAGCTTCACTGGAACAATGCAGCAAGCCAAGGACAGACATGTGGGCAAGAGAGCAGGGTGGAGGGTTGAAATGGCAAGTGACAGGGAGGTCTGGGTGATGCTTGCAGACAGACCGAAGGCGTTCTGCAAAGCGGTCACCCAGTCTGCATTTGGTTTCTCCAATGTAAAGGAAACCACATTAGGAGCAACGAATGCAGTAGACTAAGTTGGGGGAAATGCAAGTGAAATGCTGCTTCACTTGAAAGGAGTGTTTGGGCCCTTGGACGGTGAGGAGAGAGGAAGTGAAAGGGCAGGTGTTGCATATCTTGCGTTCGCATTGGGAGGTGCCGTAGGAGGAGGTTGAGGAGTAGGGGGTGATGGAGGAGTGGACCAAGGCGTCACGGAGGGAACGATCTCTACGGAATGCCGCCGGGGGGGTGAAGGGAAGATGTGTTTGGTGGTGGCATCATGCTGGAGTTGGCGGAAATGGCAGACGATGCTCCTTTGAATGCGGAGGCTGGTGGGGTGATAAGTGAGGACAAGGGGGACCCTATCATGTTTCTGGGAGGGAGGAGAAGGCATGAGGGCGGATGCGCGGGAGATGGGCTGGACATGGTTGAGGGACCTGTCAAGGACCGTGGGTGGAAAACCTCTGTTAAGGAAGAAGGAGGACATGTCAGAGGAACTGTTTTTGAAGGTAGCATCATCAGAACAGATGCGACGGAGGCGAAGGAACTGAGAGAAGGGGATGGAGTCCTTACAGGAAGCGGGGTGTGAGGAGCTGTAGTCGAGGTAGCTGTGGGAGTTGATAGGCTTGTAATGGATATTGGTGGACAGTCTATCACCAGAAATTGAGACAGAGAGGTCAAGAAAGGGAAGGGAAGTGTCAGAGATGGACCACATGAAAATGATGGGGGGTGGAGATTGGAAGCAAAATTAATAACTTTTTCCAGATCCTGACGAGAGCATGAAGCAGCACCAAAGTAATCATCGATGTACTGGAGAAAGAGTTGTGGGATGGGGCTGGAGTAGGACGGGAACAAGGAATGTTCCACATACCCCATAAAGAGACAGGCATAGCTGGGGCCCGTGTGGGTACCCATAGCCACACCCTTTATTTGGAGGAAGTGAGAGGAGTTAAAGGAGAAATTGTTCAGTGTGAGAACAAGTTCAGCCAGACGGAGGAGAGTAGTGGTGGATGGGGATTGTTCGGGCCTCTGTTCGAGGAAGAAGCTAAGGTCCCTCAGACCATCCTGGTGGGGGATGGAGGTGTAGAGGGATTGGACGTCCATGGTGAAGAGGAAGCGGTTGGGACCAGGGAACTGGAAATTGTTGATGTGACGTAAGATGTCAGAGGAATCACGGATGTAGGTGGGATGGGTTTGGACAAGGGGAGAGAGAAGGGAGTCAAGATAGCAGGAAATGAGTGCCGTGGGGCAGGAACAGGCTAACACGATCAGTCTGCTGGGACAAAGTTTCTTGTTGAGGCGTCCGATGAGACGAAGAACAAAACAAACTGGGGGCACGCACAGCTTAGAAATAGGGTACGGCGGTGCTGCTGGAGTGAGAAGTCAAATGTGTTCATATGGCGGCGCATGGCACTGAGTGTGGATCTCAGAATGCGATGGGAACAGCAATCCGAGGAATGTTGTATGACCCGGAGATACCTGTATTCCTGGGTGGGTTCGAAACATGAAGGATGGAATTTCAGTTGAAATCTACGTGGGGTAAGTCGGAGACGGAGACAGTCACTGAGGAAGGAAATATGGCTGTGAAAGCGGGTTTTAGTAAACACCTTGTCAAACACCAGGAGAGAAATGGAAAGCAATGAAGGTGAACAAGGCAGAAGAGAAATACGAAAATCCTGACAGAGAGTGGAACAAAACTTCTTCAAGGAAGGCATTTCTTGAAGAGAAGTGGCAGTCAATTAAACACAGAGATAAAAACAAAAAAACTGCGGATGCTGGAAATCCAAAACAAAAAATAAAAAATACCTGGAAAAACTCAGCAGGTCTGGCAGCATCAGCGGAGAAGAGCATACTTGATGTTTCAAGTCCTCATGACCCTTCAACAGAACTAAGTAAAAATAAGAGAGGGGTGAAATATAAGCTGGTTTAAGAGGGATGGGGGGGTGGTTGTTGGGACAAGCAAGCAGTGATAGAAGGAGATAACCAAAAGATGTTACAGACAAAAGAACAAAGAGGTGTTGAAGGTGGTGATATTATCTAAAAGAACGTGCTAATTAAGAATGGACAGCATTAATTATTATTTATTAATTAATTATTAATTAATTGATTATTAATTATTATTAATTGTGAATATTACAGGTATCTCCGGGACATACATCGTTCCTCAGATTGCTGTTCCCATCGCATTCTGAGATCCACACTCAGTGTCATGCGCCGCCATATGAACACATTTGACCTCTCCCTTTTCCAAAGCTGCGCGTGCCCCCAGTTTCATTTTATTCTTCGTCTCATCCGATGCCTCAACAAGAAACTTTTTCTCTTTCTCTCGAGTGCTAAAGAACGCAAGCTCTAACAACTCATCGACACCAACACCCATCCAGGACCCTCCAACCCTGCCTGTCCCTCTGTCCCCACCCAATCTTCCAATCCCAGCCCCGGCCGGGTATTCACTATAACCCCTGACCTTCCACTCTCCGACGCTGAATGTTCAGTGCTCAGCAAAGGACTTAGTTTCATACCCTTACGTCCTCATCTCAATGAATTTTGGGCTCGGCACGATGCTGAACTCTTCTAATGCCGCCTTCCTCTCTGTGCTCACTTCTTTGGGCAGGAGTCCTCTCCCCGTTCAACGGATCCTTTTATCCACCACCAATATTCTCCCTCCACCTGGACCCCTCCCTCTGGATTCTTACCTTCTCTTGATCTTTTCATTGAGAACTGTAGGCGTGACATTAGTCCTCTCAATTTCTCTGCTCCGCTCACCCATTCTAATCTGTCTCTTTCTGAACTTACTGTACTCCGTTCTCTCAGGTCCAACCCTAATATTGTCATCAAACCCACTGACAAGGGTGGTGCTGTTGTTGTCTGGCGCACTGACCTCTACCTCGCGGAGGCTGAGCGTCAACTCACAGACACTTCCCCCTACCTCTCCCTGGACCATGACCCCACCACTGAACATCAAGCCATTGTTTCCAGGACTGTCACTGACCTCATCTCCTCTGGAGATCTTCCTTCCACAGCATCCAACCTGATAATTGCCCAACCTTGGACGGCCCGCTTCTACCTCCTACCCAAAATCCACAAACAGGACTGTCCTGGCAGACCGATCGTGTCAGCCTGTTCCTGCCCCACGGCACTCATTTCTCGCTATTTTGACTCCCTTCTCTCTCCACTTGTCCAATCCCTTCCCACCTACATCCATGATTCCTCTGACACCTTACGTCACATCAACAATTTCCAGTTCCCTGGCCCCAACCGCCTCCTCTTCACCATGGACGTCCAATCCCTCTACACCTCCATCCCCCACGAGGATGGTCTGAGGGCTCTCAGCTTCTTCCTCGAACAGAGGCCCGAACAATCCCCATCCACCACTACTCTCCTCCGTCTGGCTGAACTTGTTCTCACACTGAACAATTTCTCCTTTAACTCCTCTCACTTCCTCCAAATAAAAGGTGTGGCTATGGGTACACACACGGGCCCCAGCTATGCCTGTCTCTTTATGGGGTATGTGGAACATTCCTTGTTCCAGTCCTACTCCGGCCCCCTTCCACAACTCTTTCTCCGGTACATCGATGATTACTTCGGTGCTGCTTCATGCTCTCGTCAAGACCTGGAAAAATTTATTAATTTTGCTTCCAATCTCCACCCCCCCATTATTTTCACGTGGTCCATCTCTGACACTTCCCTTCCCTTCCTTGACCTCTCTGTCTCAATTTCTGGTGATAGACTGTCCACCAATATCCATTACAAGCCTATCAACTCCCACAGCTACCTCGACTACAGCTCCTCACACCCCGCTTCCTTTAAGGACTCCATCCCATTCTCTCAGTTCCTTCGCCTCCGTCGCATCTGTTCTGATGATGTTACCTTCAAAAACAGTTCCTCTGACATGTTGTCCTTCTTCCTTAACCGAGGTTTTCCACCCACGGTAGTTGACAGGTCCCTCAACCATGTCCAGCCCATCTCCCGCGCATCCGCCCTCATGCCTTCTCCTCCCTCCCAGAAACATGATAGGGTCCCCCTTGTCCTCACTTATCACCCCACCAGCCTCCGCATTCAAAGGTGCATCCTCTGTCATTTCCGCCAACTCCAGCATGATGCCACCACCAAACACATCTTCCCTTCACCCCTCATGGCGGCATTCCATAGGGATCATTCCCTCCGTGACACCCTGGACCACTCCTCCATCACCCCTACTCCTCAAACCCCTCCTACGGCACCTCCCCATGCGAACGCAAGATATGCAACACCTGCCCTTTCACTTCCTCTCTCCTCACTGTCCAAGGGCCCAAACACTCCTTTCAAGTGAAGCAGCATTTCACTTGCATTTTCCCCAACTTATTCTACTGCATTCGTTGCTCCCAGTGTGGTTTCCTCTACATTGTAGAGACCAAACGCAGACTGGATGACTACTTTGCAGAACACCTGCGGTCTGTCTGCAAGAAAGACCCAAAGCTCCCTGTCGCTTGCCATTTCAACACTCCACCCTGCTCTCTTGCCCACATGTCTGTCCTTGGCCTGCTGCATTGTTCCAGTGAAGCTCAACGCAAACTGGAGGAACAGCACCTTATCTTCCAACTAGACAATTTACAGCCTTCCGGACTGAATATTGAGTTCAACAATTTTAGATCTTAAACTCCCTCCTCCATCCCCACCCCCTTTCTGTTTCTTCCCTCTCCTCCTTGTTTTTTCCAATAATTTATATAGATTTTTCTTTTCCCACCTATTTCCATTATTTTTAATGTACTCCACTGATCATTTATCTATACCTTTTATGCCCTTTTAGTCTTATTTCACCCTACCCCCGCTAGAGCTACCTTGCTTGTCCTGCTATCCATTCTTAATTAGCACATTCTTTTAGATAATATCACCACCTTCAACACCTCTTTGTTCTTTTGTCTGTGACATCTTTTGGTTATCTCCTTCTATCACTGCTTGCTTGTCCCAACAACCAACACCAGCCCCCCCAACCTTAAACCCGCTTATATTTCACCCCTCTCCTATCTTTACTTAGTTCTGTTGAAGGGTCATGAGGACTCGAAACGTCCACTGTACTCTTCTCCACCAATGCTGCCAGACCTGCTGAGTTTTTCCAGGTATTTTTTATTTTTTGTTTTGGATTTCCAGCATCCGCAGTTTTTTTTGTTTTTAACAATTTGTGTACGCTTTGCACTGTGACATCTGGTCATTGCTGTTTGTGGGAGCTTGCTGTGTACAAATAGCTGTTGTGTTTGCACCATTTAAACAATGCCTACACTTCAGAAGACGTTCATTGACTGTAAAGCCTTCTGGAATATTCTCAGGTTGTGAAAGGTGCTATAAAAATGCATGTTGGATCAAATTGGTCTATGCAAGCAGTTCACAACAGACTGCATCACCTGTTATCCTGTATCAGCTTTTATTTTCTATTGATTTGGAAAATATTGGCAAGATTTTGAATTTCAAACCAAGCAATAGAGAGTCCAGGAAACAAACTTACAAGAAGAGTTTGAATGTTTGTCGTGTGAACTTGAGTAGAAAGAAGTTGAGGTATGCTGAAAAATCAAGCGCTGACTCGCCATGAACCCTATTCGAACTGCAGGTAGAGACCGATCTCACCCCCGCACCCCACCACCCACCACCACATCGATATGTCTCCCTCTCTCTTAAATGTTGAAAAGTCTGCCTTTTAACCTGTGCTGCACTCCCACACCAGGCCACCTCGCACACTGCACTCAGATAAGGGCAGGGGTAGCAAACCACAGGACACAGTGCTGGATTGGGGTGGGGGGGAGAACGGGGTTTACTGTGCAGCTGGGTGCTTCCAGGGAAAGACCTCAGGAAATCTCCATGGACAAGTGCACCCCAGCTGTGGACTGCTGGTTTTGAAGCTGAACCAACAGGACGAGATGGATAAAAGTAAAAAACTGCGGATGCTGGAAATCCAAAACAAAAATAAAATTCCTTGAAAAACTCAGCAGGTCTGACAGCATCTGCGGAGAGGAGCACAGTTAACATTTCAAGTCCATATAACTCTTCAACAGAACTAAGTAAAAATAGAAAAGAGGTGAAATATAAGCTGGTTTAAGGGGAGGTGGGCCAGGTAGAGCTGGATAGAGGGCCAGTGATAGATGGAGATAGCCAAAAGATGTCATAGACAAAAGGACAAAGAGGTGTTGAAAGTGGTGATATTATCTAAGGAATGTGATAATTTAGGGTAGAAAGCAGGACAAACAAGGTACAGATAGCACTAGTGGGGGTGGGGTGGGGTGAAGGAATCGAAAAAGGCTAAAAGGTAGAGATAAAACAATGGATGGAAATACATTTAAAAATAATGGAAATAGGTGGGAAAAGAAAAATATATATAAATTATTGGAAAAAAAGGGGGATCGGAAAACGGGTGGGGATAGAGGACAGAGTTCATGATTAAAATTGTTGAACTCAATATTCAGTCCGGAAGGCTGTAAAGTGCCTAGTCGGAAGATGAGATGCTGTTCCTCCAGTTTGCGTTGAGCTTCACTGGAACAATGCAGCAGGCCAAGGACGGACATGTGGGCATGAGAGCAGGGTGGAGTGTTAAAATGGCAAGCAACAGGGGGGTCTGGGTAATGCTTGCGGACAGACTGAAGGTGTTCTGCAAAGCAGTCATCCAGTCTGCGTTTGGTCTGGGAATTTTCCCTCTGAAATGTTCTGTCACTGACATCATGGTATAAACATTGTGTAGTGTATTGACATGATGTGTCCTGCCCTTCCAATAAAGCTATGGAAGCGGGATGTGGGAGCAGCTCCAAGGAAATTCATGGCCAATAATTTTGGAGGAATTTACTGAACCAAAATTTGGAACATGGTGATCTTGGGATCTTACCTTTCTTATATGCAGGGGTATGGCCAGGCACAAACTGCTCATGCTTAATTTATGTTTTAATGATAGCCAAGTTATAAATATTGATGAAAAACTCAACCTCTATTACCTGTCATGGATTTGTTCATCATGACACCAGACATCCTACTGCCCATAGGGATCCCCATCCCACGGTCTGTGTTCCGATAGGGATCTCCATCCTACTGTCTGTGTTTCGATAGGGATTCCCACCCCACTGTCTGTGTTCTGATAGGGATCCCCATCCCATTGTCCGTGTTCTGATAGGGATTCTCATCCCACTGTCCGAGTATTGATAGGGAGCCTCAGATACAGATATAGAAAGAAGTTTTCATTGTTAGCCTACTCACCGTCAAATCACACTATCACTAACTAGATATTGGGCAGTAAAGGCAGTAAGCTCCTTATCATAAGGGATACAGGGTTGATTTATGGGATAAAATGGTGATGTTTAACCCAATAGAATATCTAGTGAAGATCTGAAATGTGTAACACACGCATTTAGGCCAAGGTATAGTGTAAATATGTCACTATATAACCCAGTGTCATCTCATGAACTGTGGGGTGCATGCTGATATTGGAACATCACTGTAGCTTCTCAAGACCTTGTAATCCTTTCATATTTCATTTTGTTTTGTAGAGGACGTCAGCCATAGTAAAAGAGGAAGAACAAGTATAGAGGGAAAGCAAGCAGGTGCAGCAAGCAGTTAAGATGCAAATGGTATTTTGGCCTTCATTGCAAGAGGACTTGAGTACAGGAGCAAGGATCACTTACAGGGCCTTGGTGAGACCACATCTGGAGTAGTATGTGCAGCTTTGGTCTCCTTACCCAAGAAAGGGTATACTTGCCATAGAGGGAGTGCAGCAAAGGTTCACCTTTGATTCTTGGGATGGCAGGATTGTCTTATGAGGAGAGATTGGGCCGACTAGGCCTGTATTCACTGGAGTTTAGAAAAATGAGAGGGGATCACACTGAAACGCATAAAATTCTGACAGGGCTGGGCAGACTGGATGCGGCGATGATGTATCCTCTGGCTGGGGCGTCTAGAACAAGGAGTCACAGTCTCAGGATAAGGGGCAGGCCATTTAGAACTGAGATGAGGAGAAACTTCTTCACTCAGAGGGTGGTGAACCTTTGAAATTCTCTATCACAGTGGGTTGTGGAGGCCAAGTCACTGAATATATTTAAGAAGTAAATAGATAAATTTCTAGACACTAAAGGCATCAAGGGGTATGGGGAGAGAGCGGGAGTACCGTGTTGAGATAGAGGATCAGCCATGATCATATTCAATGGCAGAGCAGGCTCGAAGGGCCGAATGACTTACTACTGCTTTTATTTTCTATTTGTCTATGTTTCTATGGAACCCCTTTACATTCATTAGCCTCATAGGAAGAGGAAGTACTGGAAATCTTAGGGTTAAAAGGTCATTGAGAGAGGTTGGAGATGGGGAATTTTAAATACTTCCTTCCGATATTTCTCCTCCTAGTGTTCTCTTACTTGTATGGAATGAGCATGCGACACCTCATATTGGGAGCTGTATGTAGAGGTTTCTGATTAGAGCCCCATTATAGTGTCATTTAAAATCCTCTTTCTCTGAGCATGCTGGAGGATGTCAGCCTGAGCCTGGTGTCACACTACAATAGCTCAGACACATCCACCTGGGGCATTTAAATAGGGATATAGTGACCAGGACCACCCTCGGGCATTGGACAATTACTTAGACTTGCTTGATAGTATTCCTATGGGTAAATATCTTCTGCACATTCATTGAATGGAGGCCCTTTCAGTTTATTTAGTCAATGGGGTTGATGTGAGAGTCTTAAACTGTACGTAGGTGCTCTTCACCATGCCATAAAACACTTGCTATCCCATTCACTGATGAGAATTTTGTGTTCGGTGCCTGCTTTTCATAGGAAAAGTAATGGATGTGTTGTCCATAAAATATAGCAGCTGTGATCTGCATGATGCATCTATGGGTTGCATTGGCAGATATTCCCCAAGGAATTCTTGGCAGAATTGGGTAGTGTAAAATCTTCATACAGTGGTAATGTTCATAAGGATGAGAAGAGCTGCTCTTGCTATGGAAATCTCCTGCAGGTCAATCTATAACAGACAGTATAGGTCTTCTGTGAATCAGAGGGAGCAAAGACAGCTCTTCTCTATCGGGTTGCCAACTCTGATTAAATGTATTCCTGGAAATTTCATCACTTGCCCCCCTGCTTCAGCCATTAGTCAGCCAACACATCTGTCCTTGTGAAACACTGCCTTCCTACACCAATTGGAAAGCAAAAAGACTCATGACCCACTTGAATGATGCTTGACTGTCAGCCAAACAGCCTTTTGTCCCATTCTCAATATTTTTATATCTGGTAAAGATAAATGTTGAAAGAAAATGACAAAAAAAAAAAAATTGCACTCCTCTCACATACCTCGGTAACAGTGTTGGGTACTGTCAGAGTACTGGAGCTTGTAGGGATTTAGGGGCTTAGAGCCATAGTGTCATAAGGGCCCAAAAGGAGGCCATTCTTACACATCTCAAGTTTCCTAGATGCCTCAACCAACATTTCTACAAACCTCCAAATTCCTACCCTCACCCCAATCCCTGTAGACCCAAACATTCCAATATTCCCTTACAAATCAAAATTCCTACCAATATTTCTGCAGACGTCAACATTCCCATACACACCAAACTTCCTACATACCCAAACACACCTGCAGACCCCATCATACACAAACCAACATTCCTACAAAACTCAACATCCTTACAAAATCCATTATTCCTAAACAAGCCATAATTTCTATGGATCCTGACATTCTCACACTCTGGGCATTTCAACACACTGTAGCCTTGCTACATTCCTACACATCGCAACATTCCAACAAACCTCAACAATCCTATACACCCCCACATTTTTAAACATCCAACCACCCCCACAGATGTCAAAATTCCTACACAGCCAACATTCCAATAAACAGCAGTGTCGTGTGAATGGGCTAATGGAATGGTAATGAGTGCTGTAGGCCATGAGGTAACAGTGACATCAGCAGTCATGTGCTACAGGCTCTGTGTAACAAGTGAAGTTCCTATTCAGAGGAAGGTGTTCTAACAGAATCTGACTCAGCAACTTTAAAACGGTCTAACCTTAATCCTAATATTCTCCAGAGTTTTGTTGAATTGTAAAATGACTACAAACGTGCCTTCAACAGCAGTTTTAAGTGTTGAAATAAGTCAAATGATTGTAAAAATTGCAATTTATAATAAAGATTGCTCTTATAATAAAAAAGACAGAGCAGACAGCACCCAGGGGAGATGTGCCGACTCAGTAACCCACTTTGTTTATGGTGTACAGAGTGTAAATAAACCAGTTTGAAATAACTACCTGAGTCAGGCTACCGTCTCTCCAGATAAAATATACCACACCGCTTGTACACGAAACAACCAACATTCCTACACACCGCAAGCTTCCTATACACCCCAACAATCCTACAGATTCAAACTTCCTACAGACCCCAAACTGCTTACAATTCCCATCGGCGCTACAGATCTCAACATTCCTACAAAATCCCACATTCCTACCTCCCCAACAATGTACAAACCATAATAATCCTCCAGAACTCACCGTTGCCACAGAGCCCGCTTTCCTACTGACCAAAGTATTCTGACACACCCCACAATTCCCACAACCCTTTACTACATACCTCAACATATTACTGCAGACGCTAACATTCCTATACAACCAACATTCCCACACAATTTTACATTCCTACACACTCTAGCATTCCTTAAAAAGTCAAATTTCCTAAGGACTCCAATGTTCCTGCAATCCACTACATTCCTATGGATCCCAACATTCCTATAAATTCAAACAATACTGTCTGAACAATCCTTCATTTCTTCAGATCCCAACATTCCTATGGGTCCCAACATTCTCACAAACCCTAACATTCCCAAAACCTTAACATCCCTATAATTCATCAAATTCTTATGGATCTGGACATTCATGTAAATTCAAACATTTCTACGGTCCCAATAATCCCACAAACACCAACATTCCTATAGATCCCAACATTCATACCCACCCAATATCGCTGCAGGATCAAATGTTCCTACAGTCCACAGCATTCCTACAAACTCAATATTTTTCCAAACCTCAACATTCCTACAAACCCCAGCATTCCAACAGAGACAATAATTCCAGACCCTAGCACCCCTAGAAAACCCAAGATCCTGCCCGATGGACCACAACATTTAAGGACCTGCCTTTCCTCTACCAACCCTAGCATTCCTATGGAGCCAGACATTTCTACCGACACCAATATAGCTACAAAATCTAACATTCCTAGAAACCAACATTCCTACAAACTCCAACATTCTTACAGATCCCAATATTCTCACACTCTCCAACATTGCACAAAATTCCAACAATCCCAACATTCCCAGAGACACGTAGATTCTATCAGACCTCAATATTCCTACAAATCCCAACATTCTTACACACCCCAACTCTCTTACAATATTCCTATAAACCCTAATGTCCCTACATAGGAATGTTAGGGGAGTGATCATGACCTGGAACCCACTTCTCCCGAGGATGGTGGAAGTGGGGACAGTTGATGATTTCAGAAGAAAATTGGGTGGGGCATTTGAGCAAAATAAACTTGCAGGGATACAGGGATGGAGGGAATGGGACAGAGTGGATTGCTCCACAGAGAGATGTCATGGACACATGACATGGTTTGAGGGCTAATGCTGGGGTATGTTGTAATGTTGGAGTATTTGGAAAAGTTGGAATAAATTGGATTTTTGAGGTGTAGGAAAGTTGGGCTCTACATCAATGTTGGGGTGTGTGTGAATATTGTCTCCTATTGAAATGTCAGGATGAGTGGGAATGTTGGTGTCCATTAGAATGTTAGGTGGGTAGAAATTGTTGCATCTGCAGGAATGATGTGATACGTGAGAACTTTGATGTCTGTAGGAATTCTGTGGTCTCTAGGAATGCTGTGTGCATATAATTGTTGCGACTGTAGGAATGTTTGAATTTGTAGGAATATTAGCATCAACAGGAATGCTGAGAATTGTAGGAACTTTGAGATCTGAAGAAAATTTAGGATGTAAGAATTTTGGTGTCTTTAGGAATTTTGGCTTGTGTTGAAATGTTAGATGCTCTTAGAAATGTCGGAGGTTGTATGTTTGTTATGGTACCTGGATTGTTGCGGTATGTGGGACTGATAGGATGTCTAGTGAGGTCAGGATCATTAGGATGTTGGTTTCTTTAGGAAGGTTGTGGTTAGTGGGAGCACTGCTGTGTGTAGGAATGTTGGGATGTGTAGGGGTGGTGGGGTATATGGGAATTTTTGGATTATGTAGGAATGCTGGGCATATAGGAATGTCGATGCTTGTTGAAATGGTGAGGTTATAATGGGGTGTGTGAGAATGTTGCATTGTGTAGGAATGCTGCAGTTGGTAGCAATGTCAGGTGCAGGAATGTTGATGTATGAAGATTGTGATGTGTTGGAATGGATTGGTATGTGTAGAAAATTAGTGACTGAAGGATTATTGGAGTCTGTAAGGAATTCTGGCATCTGTAGGATTGTTGGGATTTGTAGAATTTAGGGAATGTTGGACCTTGTAGAATTGTTGGGGTATTTAGTGCTTCTAAGAATTGTTGGTTTTTGCAGAATTGTTGGTCTGTAGGAATGTTTGGGATTGTAGGAATGTTGGGTTTTAGAAGGTGCTCTCAAAGGAGCCTTGGCAAATTGCTGTAATGCATCTTTTAGATAGTACACACTGCTGAAACTGTGCATTGGTGATGGAGGGAATGAATGTTTAAGATGCTAGATGGGGTGTCAATCAAGCAAGCTGCTTTGTCCTGGATGGTGTTGAGCTTCTTGAGTACACTCAACCCGGCAAGTGGGGAGTATTCCAACATACTCCTGACTTATGCCTTGTAGATGGTGGACAGGCTTTGGGGAGTCAGGAGGTGAGTTATTTGTTGCAGAATTCCCAGCCTCTGACCTGCTCTTATAGCCGCAGTATTTATATGACTAGTCCAGTTCAGTTTCTGGTCAATGGTAACCCCAAGGATGTTGATAGTGGAGGATTCAGCAATGGTAATGCCATTGAATGTCAAGGGTTGATGGTTAAATTCTCTCTTGTTGGAGATGGTCATTGCCAGGCACTTGTGTGGTGCAAATGTTGCTTACCACTTGTCAGCCCAAGCCTGGATGTTGTCCAGGTCCTGCTGCATTTGGACATGGACTGCTTCAGTATCTGAGGAGTCATGAATGGTGCTGAACATTGTGCTATCATCAGTGAACATCCCCACTTCTGACCATATGATAGAAGGAAAATCATTGATGAAGCAGTTGAAGATAGTTGGGTGTCGGACATTACCCAGAGGAACTCCTGCAGTGATGTTCTGGAACTGAGATTATTGACTCCAACAACTACAATCATCTTCCTTTGTGTTAGGTATGACTCCAACCAGTGAAGAGTTTTCCCCCTGGTTCCCATTGACTCCAGTTTTGCTAGGGCTCCTTGACGTCATGCTCAGTCAAATGCTGCCTTGATGTCATGAACAGTCACTCTCACCTCACCTCGGGAGTTCAGCTCTTTTGTCCATGTTTGAACCAAGGCTGCAATATGGTCAGCAGCTGAGTTGTCCAGGCAGAACCCAAACCTTGCATTGATGAGTAGGTTATTGCAGAGTAAGTGCCACTATTTAATGACAGAACATACCTGGGCAATGTTCCACATTGTTGGGTAGATGCCAGTGTTGTAAATGTACTGGAACAGATTGAACAGCAGTTATTTGGGCATAACAAAAACAGAATTACCTGGAAAAACTCAGCAGGTCTGGCAGCATCGGCAGAGAAGAAAAGAGTTGATGTTTCGAGTCCTCATGACCCTTTGACAGAGGACTCGAAACATCAACTCTTTTCTTCTCTGCCGATGCTGCCAGACCTGCTGAGTTTTTCCAGGTAATTCTGTTTTTGTTTTGGATTTCCAGCATCCGCAGTTTTTTGTTTTTATCTCAGTTATTTGGGCATGTTCGGGTGAGTAGGAATGTTGGGGTAGGTAGGAAGGTTGGGGGTCTGTAACAATTTTGGGGTGTGTGAGGGGACTAAGACCTCACCATGTATATTTTTATAATATAAATATAGATATTCTCATGGCTATTTCTAAAATTTTAAAAACTGGACAAAGACCTTTTTAAAATAGCTGAAGTTATGTCTGTCTGTGACCCTCAAAAAAAAGGAACTTTCTGACAGTATCAGGGAAACTTATACCTTGTTATCTCTGAAGAGACACTAACGACATTCCTGTGTGCTGCACAGGCCAAATTCAAAAAGAACTATACAAAGGCCATCTGCATTTCCTAACCCAGGTTGGCCAGCAGGAGTATATTTGTCCTTAGGACAAAGGACCCACAACCCTCCTTTCAATTCTTAATATTTGGAAGATTTAACCATCGCGGGAATCCATACAAGGGATACAGATCCCTTGTCAAAAACAATGTGGGGAGATGAGAATCATGTGATGTGAACATCTAGCTGGTGGAACCAGCTGTATTGCTTTGCTGTACTGCAAAATTCAGTCTGCCATCTTGCCATCCAATTAGCATCCTCACAGAAAAGGGGCTCTGCCCAGATTGAATACCTGGCCCCATCTATACGCTGGAGCTTCTATACCATCTCCTACAGGAATGATTCATCTCCACACGCCTATCTCATTGTGTGAAGTCAACTCCACTGGAAAAGTGGATTATACAGCATCAGTTTTCAACCCACCACCCTCCAGGAAGGAATACCTCATTGTACTTTGATCCTGGACTCTGGATTCACATGAAACAATTCTTTCTCTGTGGTTTTTGCCCTGTAAATCTTCCTCTATCCCTCTTTTACTGTATGAGTGCACTGGGGGCTATGTTGTGACCCCCCTCTCTCTTTTTGAGTGTGTGCAAATAAACTAACCATAAACTTTGAGTTCATCCCATCTTGAGTTTGCTATAGAAAATTAGACTGCACCGAAACACACCTCTGCTCATAAATGGGGAAGCAAATCAAACACACCTTTCTGTTTATGGACAGGTGGTGAGAGGAGAAATCAGGGCTGGTTGAATTAACCCTCCTCTTGTCTGTAACAGGTGGATGGGAATGTTGGGGTGTGTGGGATTTTGAGGTCTGTAGGAATGTAGGTTTGTGTAGAAAAGTGGTGTGGGACTGTTGGGGTCTGTATGAATGTTGAGATCTGTAGGAATGCTGGGGGCTGTAGGAATAATTAGATCTGAATGAATGTTTGGCTGTGCAGGAAGGTACAGGTCAGTAGGAATTTTGGGATTTGTAGAAGTTTAGGTTCTGTAGGAATGGCGTAATCTGTGGTAATGTTCAGGTGTGTGGGAATGTTGGTGTATGGGGAACATTGGAATGTTAGGGTTTATAGGAATATTGGGTTTGTGGGAAATTTGAAATTTGTAGGAAGTTTGAAATATGGAAGTAGGAATGCCATTCTCTGTGGAATTTTTAGGGTGTGTAGGAATGTTGTGGAATGGATAAAGTTGAAGGATGTGAGAAAGTTAGGTTTGATAGGTGTGAGTGGCAGTTTGGGGTTGTGTGGGAATGTTAGCGTGAGTAGAAATTTTGGGCTATGTGAGAACATTGGCATGTGTAGGACTGTCTGTGTGTGTATGAATATTGAGGTGTAAAGCAGTGTTGGAATGAGGAAGTGTCTGAGTATTTTAGGATCTGTAAGAATTTTGAGGTGTGTGGGAATATTGGTCATGTGGGGAAATGTTGAGTTCTATAGGAATGTTAGGATATAAAGCAATGCGGTAATGTAGGGTTGTTTTAGAATGATGGGACTGCAGGAATATTGGGTTGATTAGGAATGTTAGACTATGTAGGAATGTTGATGACTCTAGGAGTATTGTTGCTTATGGGAATGTAGTTTTGTGTGGGAATGCTGGAATGTCTGGGAGAGTTGGGGTCTTTAGGAATGTTGGGTTATGTGGGAATATTGTGGCGAGTAAGGATATTGAGTCTGTAGGAATTTGGGATTTTGTGGGAACTTTGGGATTTGTGGGAATTTTGGGACACGTAGGAATATTGTCCTCTGTGGAGATGTTAGGGTGTGTAGGAATTTTGGGCAGTGTAGGAACGTTGTGAAGTTGAGACATGTGGAAGAGTTGGATTCAACAATTGTCAATGGTACTAGCATTCAATAAACACGGTAAATTGTAGCATACGTAGGAAGAAAGTAATTAAAGTAAATGAACCAAATAACATAAGTTAGAATGGCGGGACAGGAGTTATGTTGCAGCTGTGAGATGTGGGAGCTTTTGGACGCCAAGGTGATCCATGACAAACACATGTGCAGTAAGTGTAAGCAGCTTGAGGAATTAATCTGGAAGCCGAAATGCAGACACTATGCAACATAAGGGAGGGGGATAAATTCCCTGGATACTTTGTTCCAGAAGACAGTCACACCTCTTAGAAGAGGGACATCTGTTTTGGTCAGCAGTGAGGGGCAGGAGGATGTGACTGTCTGTCTGTCAGGCAGGTAAAGGGACCGAGCAGACAGTAGGGGAAGGGCCTCAGGCTTTGCAATAGCCATTTAGTTTTGAGGTGCTCACAGCCTGTGTGGATGAAAGTGAAGCCTGCAAGATGGATGAGCTGGCTGGCCATGGCACTGTGGTACAGGAAGCCGTTCAAGTGGGGGAGCAAAAAGGAATGTAATGGTAGCAGCGGGTAGTATAGTGAGGGGGATTGACACTGTTCTCTGCAGAAAGGAGTGAGAGTCTAGGCAGCTATGTTGCCTGCCTCGTGCCAGGATTCGGGATATCTACTGAGGGCTGGAGAGGAACTTGCAGTGGGAGGGGGAGAATCCAGTTGTCATGGTCCATGTAGGTACCAATGACATAGGAAGAACTAGGAAAGAGGTTCTGCAAAGCCAGTATGAGAAGCTAGGTACCAAATTAAGAAGCAGAACCTCCAAAGGTAATAATATCTGGATTATTACCAGACCCACATGCAAATTGGCTTAGGACAAATAAGATTAGAGAGATGAATGCATGGCACAAAGACTGGTGTGGGGGTTCTGGTATGTGGGGCACTGGCATCTGGGGAAAGTGGGGGCTGTACCGTTGGGACGGTTTACACCTGAGCCATGCTGGGATCAATATCCTCACAAATCACATAACTAGGGAAATAGAGAGGGCTTTAAACTAAACAAGAGGGGTGGGAGAGCAAGCTTGGGTAGAGGTAGCAATTCAAGGTGCAGAGTCAAGACAGGAGAGCAAAATTGTAATATGAGAAATGGGGGTCAAAGAATGGCAGGAAGGGACAGAGAGAAAAAAACCGAAGAATACATCAACGGTCAAGACTAGATGTTACAAAAGTAACCAAAAGACAAAGCTGAAGGCTTTCTGTCTGAATGCATGTAGGATTCATGACAAAGTAAATGAATTGATTTCCCACATTGAAGTAAATAAATATTATCTGATAGCAATTACAGAGTCATAGCTGCAGGACAACAAAGACCAGGTCCTTAATATTGAGGGATACCTGACATTCAAGAAGCATAGGAAGCTAGATAAAGGTGGAGGGGTAGCACTGTTAATAAAAGAGGGCATAGGTGCAATAGATAGAGATGACTTTGGTTCAGGGGATCAGGATGTAGAATCAGTTTGGGTGGAGATGAGGAATAGTAGTGGGAAAAAGTCATTAGTGAGAGTGGTCTACAGACCCCTAATAGTAGCCACAGTGTAGGACAAAGTATTCAAGAGAAAATATTGCATGCTAGTGATAAAGGGATGGCAATAATCATGAGTGATTTTAATCTACACATAAACTGAAAAAATCCGATTAGCAGTAGCAGCCTGGACGAGGAGTTCACAGATTGCTTTCGAGAAAGTTTCTTAGAGCAACATGCGCTGGAACCAACCAGAGAGCAGGTTATATTAGACCTGGTATAATGTAACATGACAGGATTAATTAATGACCTCAGAGTAAAGACGCCCATAGTTAGCAGCGACCACAATATGATTGAATTTTATATCCAGTTTGAAGGGGAGAAAGAAGAGTGGGTCTAAGATTAGTATCGTAAACTTAAATAAGGGCAACTATGTGGGGTTGAAAGTTGAGCTAGCTGAAGTGAACTGGGAAACTAGGCTTAAGGATAGGTCAATAGAGAAATAGTGGCAGACATTTAAGGGGATATTTCAGAGTATTCAGAATAAGTACATTCCTACTATAAAGAAGAATTCTAAGGGGAGGACCCAACATCTGTGGTTAACTAAAGAAGTTAAGGAAAGCATCAAACTTAAGGAAAAACATACAACACAAAGATGAATGGCAGGACAGATGATTGGACAGAATATAAAGAACATCAGAGAATGGCTAAAAGGCTAATCAGGAGAAAGAAATTAGACTATGAGAGGAAGCTAGCTAGAAAAGCGAAAGCGGATAGCAAGAGTTTCTACGGGCACTTAAAAAGGAAAAGAGTTGGTAAAGTGAGTGTTGGTCCTCTAGAGAGTGACAGTGGGAGGTTAATCATAGATAATAAGGAAATAGCAGAAGAAATTAACAACATTTTGCTTCTGTATTCACTATAGAGGATACAAAAAACATTCCAGTAATAGCTGCAAATCAGGAGGTGAAAGGGAGAGAGGAACTTGGTGAAATTAAAATCACTAGGGAAATGGTACTGAGCAAATTGATGAGCTGCAAGCTGGCAAGTCTCCGGGTCCCGATGGATTACATCCCAGGATCTTAAAAGAGGTGGCTAATGAGGTAGTCGATGCGCTGGTGTTAATTTTCCAAAATTCGCTAGATTCTGGAAAGGTTCCATCAGATTGGAAAATAGCAAATATAACCCCTATATTCAAGAAGGGAGGGAGGCAGAAAACAGGAAACTATAGGCCAATTAGCTTGACGTCTGTCATGGGGAAGTTATTAGAATCGATCATTAAGGAGGTTATAGCTGGGCACTTAGAAGAGCTCAAGGCAATCGGAAAGAATCAGCGTAGTTTTGTGAAAGTCATGTTTAACCAATTTATTGGAGTTTTTTGAAAGAGAAATATGCACAGTGGATAAAGGGGAGCCTGTAGATGTACTGTACTTGGATTTCCAGAAGGCATTTGATAAGGTGCCACATCAAAGGTTATTATGGAAAATAAAAGTTCATGGTGTAGGGAGTAACACACTAGCATGGATAGAAGATTGGCTGGCTGGCAGAAAGCAGAGAGTATGCATAAATGGGTCTTTTTCTGATTGGCAGGATGTGACAAGTAGAATCCCATAGGGGTCTGTACTGGGGCCTCAACATTTTACGATTTACATCAATGACTTAGATGAGGAGAGTGAAGACATGGTAGCTAAATTTGCAGATGTCACAAAGATAGCTAAGAAAGTATGTCGTGAAGAGGACATGAGGAGGCTACCAATGGACATAGGTTGAGTGAGTGGGCAAAGATCTGGCAAATGGAGTTTAATGTGAGAAAATGTAAAGTTGTTCACTTTAGCAGGAAGAACAAAAAAGCAGAGTATTACTTAAATGAACAATGGCTGCATAATTCTGAGGTGCAGAGGTATCTGGGTGTTCTAGTACATTAGTCACAAAAAGTTATTATGTAGGTACAGCAAATAATTAAGGCTAATGGAATGCTACCCTTTATTACGCGAGGGATTGAACATAAAAGTAAGGATTTATGTTTCAGTTATACAGGGCATTGGTGAGACTGCATCTCGAATACTGTGAGCAGCTTTAGTCTCCTTATTTAAGGAAGGATGTAAATGCATTGTAGGCGGTTCAAAGAAGGTTTACTAGGTTGATACCTGGAATGTATGGGCTGTCTTATGAGGAAAGGTTGGACAGACTGGGCTTGTTTCCATTGGAGTTTAGAAAAGTTCAGGGGGGTGGGGGGTTGATTGAAGTATACAAGATCCTGAATGGCCTTGACAAGGTGGATATCGACAGGATGTTTCCTCTTATGGGTGAGTCTAGAACTAGGGGGCACTGTTTTAAAATTAGGGGTTACCCTTTTAGGACAGAGATGAGGAGAATTTTTTTCTCTCAGAGGGTTGTGCGATTTTGGAATTCTCTGCCTCAGAAGGTAGTGGAGGTGGGATCACTGAATATTTTTAAGGCAGAGATAGATTCTTGTTAGGCAAGAGAATCAAAGGTTATCGGGGGTAGATGGGAATGTGGAAATCGAAACACAAGAAGATCAGCCCTGATCTTATCGAATGGTGGAGCAGGCTCGCGGCCGAATGGTGCACTCCTGCTCTTATAAATGTCGGCGTGCGTAGCAATTTTGGATGTGTGGGAATGTTGGGCTGTGTGGTAATGTTGATGCCTGTAGGAATCCAGGCTAAAGTACAGGGGACTCAGAGGACGCCCGGCCCCCGGATATGCGGCATGCATGTCCCCCAACATGTGGTTGTGCCCTGGCGCCCCCAAATCACAGCCCCAGCTATGGGTAAATAGCCCAACTGCCTTGAGTGTCTCAGGAAATAAAAAGGCTAAGGGAGTAAAGTCTGACAGAAAATCCAGACTGAAGTCTCGTAACCAGTAATCTGTCATCTATCAGGCAGCTTTCCAGCACCTTCTACAGCAGAGATGATGTCAAGCAATACTGGCTTCATCCTTTCCTGAGGCCTGGGCAACTCAGAGACTCCAGACTATTTGCCCAGGCTTGCACAAAAGAGCAGTCCAGCTTCATGGTTTACGTCAGTACAACATGGGAAAAAACAGTTACCGGTAATAAGCTCTCGCTGGATTGGCATAGAGCACAAGTGCCAGGCATTCTTTCTGATGGTGGGAGAGATCACACATCTCATCGGATAGCTACTGCCTGCTTCAAACTGGGAAGCCCCTAGTCAGGTGCTCTCCCGCCAGGGCCTGCTTGTTCCAATGGGTGCTTGGAGCTTAGAGAGTTCTCTCTCAGCAGATGGGTTGCTAATCTCTGCCCAGGCAAGACAAACTCAACAAAGAAGACACCAGTCCTTCACATCACAAGATGAAAGGTGAGGATTGTGTGCCCTTACCAACGACCTTCTGCTGGTTGATGATGCACATGAGACAGCTGTGATTGACAAAAACTTCCAAGGCTCAAGGTGGGCATTGCTGCACCCCAAGAAACTAGTCTGGCTCAAAGTGGATTCCTTAAAGAGAAACATTACATGTTCTTCAGGCAGGGGAAACCCAACAGGCAGCATGTGACCATGGAGTGAGTTTCGCAGTAAAAGAAGACTCTACTTACAGTGATGGAAGCACCCACTGAAGGCTCAGAGAGATTTCTAACACTTCACTTGTCAACCTGCACAGGCCCAGTTAACCTCATGTGCATCTATACCCCGACACTCACCTCCGTTAGGATGTCAAGGATCAGTTCTATGTGGCACTTGATGCTGCCATCAGCGGAATTCCCTGCACTAAGGGACTGTACCTTCTAGGAGACTTCAAAACAAGGGTGGGTACTGTCTACACAGCTTGGCCAACGTGCACAGGGCACCAGGCAATCGGCAAGATAAACAAAAATGGACAGAGGTTGTGGAGCTATGCTTCCACCATGGACTCTCTGTGACAAACAGATACTTTCAAACCAAGCTGTGCAATAAGGTGTCCTGGAGATATGTGAGATTAGACCACTGACACCAGCTAGATCTCATCATCACAAGATGTACCACCCTCAACAATGTAACAATGTCCTCATCACTCGTGGCTATCAGAGCACAGATTGTGACACTGATCACTCCCTGGTGTGTAGACAGGTCAGGATTCAGCCAAGGAAACTAGACCACTCCAAGAAGAAAGGTCATTCTCAGATCAACGCTTACTGTATCACTGACCCAGAAAGGAGATTCTCAACATCCTCCATTAAGCTGTTTTGGACAACAACACCCAAGGCCAGAGTGTGTGTCAAAGTGGGATCACTTGCACAACGCCATCTATAACTGCACTCACTGCATGTGGGAAAAGAGATCAAAGGAATGCTGCCTGGTTTGAGGCTTGTTGGGCTGAAATGGAGTCAGTTACAGCAACCAAGAGGAGACCCCTCATGAACTGCAAACAAGTCCCCAGCAAACAAAATCTACATGCTCTCAGGGCTGCCAGAACCAAGTCACAGCAGCCTGCGCACATTGCTCCAGTTAATACTAGTTGAAACTTTGCAACAGCATACAATCTGCGACTGAATCTGAGATGCTGGAGGGACATCTGAAGAAATCCAGAAAGCATCAGGTCCAGCAGCAGACAATTCAGCCCCCTTAAAGACAAACCGAAGGATAGTCCCAGAATTGCTTTAAGTGTGATAGCGGGCATGTAAAACAATGTTTACACACCAGCCGGAATGGTGGGTTTTTGCGCCACACCGTCCCTTTCCCACCTCATTATTTATTCAGTCATGGGAAACATGCCGTTTCGCTGGTGGGCTCCCTCCAATTTGCCCGCCGTGCTATCACCTCGTTGTTTCCTCACACCGGGCACCATATTTGAACTAAAGCCACATGCACAACTCTCAATGCTCACAGCCCAGGACTGCGGTACAGAAGACAAGGCCTCAAAAGGTAAAAAGACTGCAGCCCACTACTTTTCTTACACATCTCTGGAACACCTTTTGGATGCCGTGGAGGCTGCCGCGATGTCCTCTACCTCCGCTCTGGCTGCAGGAGGCCCATCAGTGTCACCACTCTGGCTTGGGAGGCAGTGGCAGTGGTGATCAGTGTCAGCACTGCACCGTAGAGGTTGGCCATCCAGTGCAGAAAGAGGGTGAATGATCTCATCTGTGCAGCCAGGGTATGGCAACTATCTCATCACTCTAAACTCACCCACTCAAGCCCATCACACATTCACCGGCATCTCACTCACTGCCAGCTCAAGGAACATCACCACTCACTCTCTCACACACACCCTCACATCTCCATCTGGCCTCATCTCTGCTGGAGACTGACTCGTCAGCTCTTGCCCTCTTGAGGCCACTTGCACAGATCAACATGTGCCCCCACACACACCCTGGGATACCCTCCTTCCCCAGTACAGCCCTCATTCTGTAGCATCTTCCCTTGCCTGAGGCCACTTCTCCCCCTCTCTCAAGCAACCCATAGCCCTGCAGCCGTTGAAAAGCCTTACAGCAGGTTGGGTAGGTAGATACCTGCCCGTGTGCCCCCCTAAATGTTATGTGGTGCTGTCTGCGAAGCCTGGCGCTGATGACTGTGAGTGCTGCCCAAAGCAAGATAGGCAAACTCGATGTCCCAAGTGAAGTGCAGCTCACCAGGTGCATGTCGCTTATGTTCAGTTGTGAAACACGTCGGCGTGATTGCTCAGATGATCCAGCGTGGGGGGTTGATTCCGGTGGGCAGGCAAGATGATGAAATGCAAATACATTTAAATTAGGTTCCCGACATTGGAAGGTGGGAAACGCAGCCTGCCATTGACGGGCTGAGCAGACAATCGCAAACTGGTTTCACAATGGTGTAAAACCGATTTTTGGCCTTCTCACCATACTCTGCGCTCATGCCCACCATGATGCCCAATGTCAACGGGGGCGGAAAATTCCAGCCAAAGGCAGGGGTGATCATCACTGAATCAGCAAGCAGTTGGAAAGTTGGGTGAAGCACTATCTCGAGCTCTGTGCAACAGAGAACTGCCTCTGAGGAAGCTCTCGGTGCCATTCCACACTTTCCTGTCATGGAGGAGCTGGACAGCGAGCCCACCATATTGGAGCTCAACAAAGTCCCAGGAAATGGTGGCTTCCACCTGAAATCATCAAAAGTGGAAAACCGGCACTGCTCCATGAACTTTTGTGCCTGTGCTGGAAGGAAAGGTTTGTGCCTCCGGGCATGTGTGATGCAAAAATAGTCACCGGTACAAAAACAAAGGGGATCGCAGTGACCGCTACAATTCCCAAGGCATCTCCTTGTTCAGTATTGTTGGAATGTTTTTGCTTGCATTGACCTGACCAGATCATGGACCCTGACATCTACCCTGAGCCTCAGTGCAGCCTCTGAGCTGGCACACAGACAGCTGACAGAATTTTCTCAGTTCGGCAATTACAGGAGAGGTGCCACAAGCAGCGCAGACCACTCTACATTGTATTCCACTGATTTCCAGCAGAGACGGACTCTTTAAACAACTGTGGACAATAGACTGCCAGCCTGGACTCCTGCCCATCATTTCTTCCTTTCATGAGAAAAAGCATGGTTTTGTCAGTGACAATGGAGCTTCATTGGAGGCTTTCAAGATCAGCAGCGGGTAAAGCAGGACTGTATCCTGGTGCCAACTCTCTTTGGTATATTTTTCTCTATGCTCTTATTGTACGCTTTTGGTGACTGAAGTAAGTGAGAGTGTCTACCTGCATGCCAGAGCTGAAAACAAGTCATTCTTGACAAGACTGCATGCCAAGACCAAAGTGTGTAATGTCCTAGTCCGCAAGTTGCTGTTTGCCGATGATGCTGGGCTGACAATGCTCAAAGATGGCTGGGATTATACATCATTCTTTATTCTTTCACAGGATGTGGGTGTCACCGACCAGGGGAGATAGTGGTGAGCTGCCTTCTTGAACCGCTGCAGTCCATCTGGTGTAGGTACACCCACAGTGCTGTTAGGAAGGGAGTTCCAGGATTTTGACCAGCGACACTGAAGGAACAGTGAACAGCATTTCTAAGTCAGGATGGTGAGTGACTTGGAGGGGAACTTCCAAGTAGTGGTGTTCCCATTTATCAGCTGCCCTTGTCCTTTTGGATGGTAAAGGTTGCGGGTTTGGAAGGTGCTGTCCAAGGAGTCTTGGCGATTATCTGCAGTGCATCTTGTAGATGGTACACACACTCCCATCAATGGCATAGTATGTTTAATGTGGCGAATGGGATGGCAATCAAGTGGGCTGCTTTGTCCTGGATGTTGAATCTTGTTGAGGCTGCACCCCTCTAGGCAAGTGGAGAGTATTCCATCACATTCTTGACTTATGCCTTGTGATGAACAGGCATTGGGGAATCAGGAGGTAAGTTACTCACTGCAGAATTCCCAGCCTCTGTCCTATTGTTGTGGCTACAGTATTTATATGTTCTGTTTGTGGTCCATGGTGACCCCCAGAGTGTTAATTGTGGAGGATTTGGCAATTTTACTGTCACTGAATGTCAAGGGGAGATGATTAGACTGAGGTGCATTCCAATCCTAGTTCCATTTTTGAGGCTTTTTGGGATCAGGCATAGCTCCCAATTAACTCTCCTCAAATTCAGCCAAAGGGAATTAGACTCAAGCACATATAACTGTTTCCACTGAGCCTAACTAAACTCCAGCCAAAGGAATCAGTGGAATTACTACCTTCTTTTGATCGTCTTATTCTCAATTGGTTTTTAGCTAAATTGTAATTTTTCTGGATATTATAAGGGTCCAGGTGAAACTCCTCAGTGAATATTACCCCAGCAAAAGGGAACAGGAGTTGGGTTCCTTGGGTTAGAAGACTAAATGAGACAATTTAAATTTTAAAACACACAAGTCTATAAGCAAGCATGAAATTCAATGGTTATATGAAAAATGAAAATATAAATTGCGAATCTAGATAAATCCTGTAAAAGAAAAGATTGCTAGTTCTTATTTTGAACAGATAATTCAAACTTTACATTTTACTTGTTTCGGATATGATATTTTTAAAAGAAGAAAAGGATATCCATCAAATATTAAAGTAAGGTTATCTTAATCCCCGAGTGTGCGTGAGACTTGTTAGGTTCAAAACGAATCTGAAACGAATCTAATCTTATTCGAATTATGTGGATTCCTAATAGACCACCCCCTATTGATTTGGGGAAAGAACCACCCATTATAGTGAAGGTGTCTGTTCAGTTTCCACAAAATGTTGTTTTGAATTATTCTTGGAAAGCTGCACCTTAGGTAACAACTATTGTGGTCAATTTTGCCTGGCCAAAGTAAAGCACCCAACAGGATAATCAGACTTGGGGCCTAATATTTTTCTGTCTGTTTGTGGTTTTAATTATTGGAGCTCGCATTCTATGTTTGCATGCTAGTGTGAAAGAGAGGACCATAGAATGTCATTTTTTAGCTGTGTGTAATTTCTTACCAGTGAATTCTCATTTTTGTGAAGGTAGTTAATCATATTGGCTTGAATTTTACACTTGGGGTGCGCCTGAAGTCAGTGCGGCCAGAAGCGGATGTAAAGCCTGCTCTTGGCTGAGATTGCCCTGTTAATGTGATATCACACAGGGTGGCCAATTAAGGCCCGCCCAGCATGGAATGCGACTGCCAGATGTGTGCTCTGTGAGCGGGGATGGGAACATGTCAAGCACCGGGTCCAATGGGGATGGTGGGGTTCAAAAAAGCAGAAGAAGCGGTTCTCTGAAGGCTGCCAGGAGATGTGGGTGAGGCTGAGGGAGCTGTTTGGAAGCAGTCCAACACATATCCTGGTATACAGACATAGCCTCAGCACCAAGTGGTCATGGAAGGCGGGAGGGCAAGTTGAGTGGGCAGTCTGACCTCTCCCCCACCCCATTTCTCAGATGAGTGCCTGGGAGTGCTGGTCAAGGAGGTCAGTGCCAGGCGGCATATCCTAATGCCCAGGGACAGCGAGAGAACGTCGCCCCACCTGACCAAGAAGCCTGGACAGAGGTCACTGCCTGGGTCAGTGTGTAAGACGTGGTGCACTGCACTTGCCTTCAGTGCCGCACAGGGTTCAATGATCTGCTGTGGTCAGCAAGGGTAAGTGCAGAAATGGCCTGGACCTGTAGGGAGAATGTGCCTGTTGCTCAGAACGTTCAGGGGTCTAAGAATGCATACGCAACTGGCACTTAACCTGCCCTGTCAAGGCTGAGATATCAGCACAATTGTGACACAGCTCACTTAATGCCCGGGTGGGAGGGTCGGTGGGAACCAGGAATGGACCTACAGGGAGACGGAGCAATAATGAGGCTATTTGTGCCTGTCAGGGGTTATGACTGCCAGCGGAGTGCCGCAAAACAGGTGGAGGAGTGGCAAATCTGTGCATCCTCACGCAGCACAAAAGCGATGCACTGGAGCTGGAATGCCACTGGCCAGCTCGCTCCTCTGGTCGCAGTGAGGAGGGGGTCTCAGATGTAGGTAAGAGTGCAGGTGACAGATTCGTGTGTGGTGGGTACTGGAAACATAACAACCAGCTCCTCTCATCAGAAATTAAACTGTTGTAGCCAGAGAGCTCGTTGAAGCTCCAATGTAGATTGCACCATGCAGCAGGTCTCCACTGTCTCCACAGACCACCAAGCATGCATAGTGACTTTGATGATTGAATGTACTGATCTTTTTCCTTCTTTCTGCAGATGCACCATCCGCAGGAGTCACCAGCGACCCCGAGGAACCCCCCCCCATTGAGCTCTGAGGAAGACATCACACCTGCACCAGCATCGCACTGCCTCTCTGAACCATGCACCGGAGCAGATACTCACACATCATTGGGCATTAGTTATTCGGCTCTGCAGGTAATGCACAGTAGTCAGGGAATATCACACTCGCATAAGGAACTGACAGAGGCAAAGAGGTCCCAGAGAGTCGACAGTGGAAGCACAGCTGGAGACCAGGACCATGCTGCGTCCGAGGCAGATTGCAAGCCTTTGGAGTCATCCTGCACTCGGACCTGCAAGCCCTCAGGAGGTCATTGCCCGCGTGGGAGACGGATGAGGCACCTAGTCTCCATGCTAGGTCACCGTCCAACAATGGTGAGCAGGGAGGTGCAAACACACCTCATGCTGGCAGACGAGCTGCCTGTTGTCTCTATGGGCTTCTCTCAGGGCGCTCTGGACAAGGGCACAAGCTTCTCCACCCCTCTGCCAGGGCTGCTGCATCTGGTGATTCCTCAGTGACTAAGTGGTGCCCAGCTATGGGGCTGGATGCACCCTCCCAGGCAGAGCCTGCTCAGGCTCTGGCGGTAAGAGGACAACTGCCAAGGTCATCAGGGCCAGCAGGCCAGCAGAGACAACAGGCTACCTCCAACGCCACTATCAGTGAGGCAGGGGCACCAAGACGCAGCATGCGCAGACGTAAGTTGAAGGCATCTTGAGCACACCAGGGGCATGTAACGGGTGATATTTTTTGTGTTAATTATTTTGACTCTTATGTTAGGGATGGATACTTTGTTCTTATTTTGTTCAGGTGAAGTAACATAAACATTTATTTGACTTAAATGAGCTGAGTTGGCTAGATGGTTTGAATAGGTGCCAGATGCAGCACAAGCTTGTAAAAGAATGGCATTGTGTGGTGTTGGTGTACTGGGGTGGGTTCTCATTTATTGATTATTAGCAAAGGAGGCAGTGACATTGTCTTGACGAGATATTGATGCCTTGGATGCCGAGCAGAAGGTTCGCTGCATCAAAGCATCCCTGGTGTCGCTGCCTCCATGAGGTCTTCTGTCCTCTGCCTCAAGGTCCTGACCCTGCACCTCCCCAGGCTCTTCCTCTGAGCCATCACTTGAGTCATCCCCTGTGGCCTGTGGAGCTGCCTCACTTTCCTCAGCCTCCAGTGGGTTCCCCCTTCCCAGAGCCAGGTTATGCAGGGTGCATGTGATGACTATGAGGGAGACATGCTCTGGAGGATACTGCAATGCTCCCCTTGACCAGTCCAGGCATTTGAAGGACATCTTCAACAGCCTGATGGTCCTCTCCATCACCACCCTTGTGGAGGAGGCATGACTCCCTCAGCCTCAGTTCTTGAGTGGCAGAGCGGGGTCTTCAGCCACCTCTTCAAGGGATAGCCCTTGTCACCCAGGAATCATTCATCCACTTGTGTAAGAGCCACGTACAGCCTTGGTACCTGTGAGTGCTGCAAGATGTAAGCATCATGTGAGCTCTCAGGGTAATGGGCACAAACTTGGAGCATCTGTGTCTGTGGTCACAGGCGATCTGAACATTCATTGAGTGGAACCCTTTCCTGTTTACTAAAGCTCCAGGCTCACTTGCTGGCGTCTTGATGGCCACGTAAGTGCAATCTATTACACCCTGCACGTGGGGGAACCCAGCCATCGCAGCAAAGCCTTGTGCTCTCTCCGCCTGGCTCGCTTCCACTGTCCGGAAGTAGATGAACATGTGGACATGTCTAAAGGTAGCATCAGTCACAAGTTTGATGCAACTGTGTGCAGCTGATTGAGAAATGCCACAAAGATCCCACACTGAGCCCTGAAAAGAACCGGAGGCACAGACGTTGAAGGCCACTGTGACCTTCAAAGCCACCGGCATGGGGTCTTCACCACGCAGTTGGAAGCGATTTCTGGACCTATCATGTGGCATATTGCTGTCACTGTGTCCTTGGAGAGGTGGAGTCTCCTGTGGCACTGGACTTCGAACATCTGGAGGAGTTGGAGGGCTGCCCGAACACTCTAAGCACTGGGTAGTGGCATCTTCGGCATGCCGTCCTGCTTTGGCCTCCCTGCTGGCCCTGCGCCAACTAAGCCCATGCCTCTCCTCGTAAAGATCTGTCCCTGGGATGCTGCCTGTGCCCACTTTGTCTCCTTTCCCTCCTGCCCCTCTCCTCCTCTTCAAAGGAGGTTCCACCAGCAGAATACACTATCCCCATCTGGTGGGATGCAGAGGACCAGTGCCTTGAAAATGAAGGAGCTCTGGGCTACAATACTTAGGGGAACCTTCCAGGGAAGATGAGGACCTGAAATGCTGAAAGGCAGGATTGACAATCAAACAAGATGCTAAGAAACTCTGGGACAACTATATACTCACACAGCAAAGGACTGGCAATGACAGACAAAGTGCTGCTGACCTTATGATGGAGGACAGAGAAAGAAAGATTTGTATTTATATAGCACTTTTCATGACCACTGTACATCTCAAAGCACTTTACAGGCAAGGAAGTACTTTTGAAGTGTAGTCACTGATCTAATGTAGGAAACACAGCTGCCAATTTGCACACAGAAAACTCCCACAAAAAGCAATGTGATAATGATCAGAAAATCTGCTTTTTGTGATGTAGATTGAGGGATAATAGGCTGGACACAGGGATAATTCCCCTGCTCTTGGAAGGAATGTCACTGATAAAGCAGTTGAGGTTGGCTGGGCTGAGGACACTACCCTGAGGAACTCCTGCAGTAATGTTCTGGAGCTGAGATGCCTGACCTCCAACAACCATCTTCCTTTGTGCTAGATATGACCCCAACCAGTGGAGAGTTTTCCACTTGATTCCCATTGACTCCAGTTCTGCTGGGGTTCCTTGATGCCATATTGGGTCAAATGCTACCTTGCTGTCAAGGGCAGTCATACTCACTCTCATGTCTTGAGTTCAGATCTTTTGTCCATGTTTGGATCAAGGCTGTAACAAGGTCAGGAGCTGAGTAGTCCTGGCAGAACTCAAGCTGAAAATCAATGAGTAGGTTATTGCTGAGTAAGCGCTGCTTGTTAGCACTGTCAACGTTCCCTTCCATCATTTGGCTGATGATCAAAAGTAGACTGAGGGGTGGTAATTAGCTCGGATGAATTTGTCCTGCTTTTTTCATAACCTCTACCATCTATAAGATATGGGCAGCAGATAGATGGGAACACCACCACTTGCAAGTACCTCTCCAAGTCACACACCACCCTGACTTGGAAATATGTCACTGTTCCTTCACTGCCACTGGGTCAAAATCCTGGAACACCCTCCTTAATACCACTCTGGGTGTAACTATACCTCATGGACTTTAGCAGTACAAGAAGGCAGCTCACCACCACCTTCTCAAGGGCAACTAGGGATGCACAATAACTATTGGCCTAGCCAGCGAAGCCCGCATCCTGTGAATGAATTTAAAAAATGAATAAAGGCAGATAGAGTATAAGAGCAAGGAGGTTATATTAAACTTGTGTAAAATAATTATTGTGTCCAGTTCTGGGTGCAGGACTTTAGGCAGAATGTGAAGGCATTGGCGAGAGTGCAGAAAAGCTTCATGAGAATAGATCTAGGGATGAGGAACTCCAGTTACAAAGATAGATTGGAGAAATTAGGACTGTTTTCCTTGGAGAAAAGAAGGTTGGGAGGAGATTTGATAGAGGTATTCAGAATTTTGATGTATTGGGACAGAATAGATAGGGAAAACTGTTCCCACTGGTGGAAAGATCGAGAATAAGAGGGCACAGACTTAAGGTAATTGGCAAAGGAAGCAATGGAGACATGAAGAAAAACTTTTTCACACAGTGTTTAGGATCTGGAATGCACTGCCTGAGAATTTGGTGGAGGCAGATTCAATCGAGGCTTTCAAGATGGAATTGCATTATTACCTGAAAAGGGAGAATGTGCAGGTTTACAGGAAGAAGGTGGGAGAATGGCACTAGGTGCATTGCTCATTTGGAGAGCCAATGCAGGCACAATGGGCTGAATGGCCTCCTTCTGTGCTGTAACAATTCTGTGATTGTGACTGGCCTGTAGTTCCTTGTTTTCTCTCCTCCTTTCTTGAACAGTGGTGTTACATTTGCTAACTTCTAACCTACTAGGACCATTCTAGAATCTGGGAAGTTTTGGAAAATCATAACTAATGCATCCACTACCTCTGCAGCTATCTCTTTTAGAACCCTAGGATGTAGACCATCAGGCCTTTGGGATTTGTTGGATTAGTCCCTTAACTTTCTCCAGTACTTTTTCTCCACTGATATTGCTTACCTTAATTTCCTTACTCTTTTTAGCCCCTAGGTTACCCATTCCTGGTGTGTAACTTGTGTCTTCTACTGTGAAGACAGACACAAAATATTTGTTCAATGTCTCTTCTATTTCCTCATTCTCCATGATAATTTGCCCTGTTTCTGCCTCAAAGGGATCAATGTTTACTTTAGTTACTCTCTTCCTTTTAATATACTTGTAAAAGCTCTTACAATCTGTTTTTATTTCCTGACTAGTTGACTCTCATATTCTATTTTTTTTCCTTTTTCTCAACTGTTTGATTGTTCTTTTCTAGTTTCTATAACACTCCCAATCCTTAAACTTACTACTATTCTTCACACCATTATAATCCTCTTCTTTTAATCTCATACAATCCTTAATTTCCTTATTAAACCACAGATGGGTCTTTCTTGCCAACTTTTTGCTTTTAAGTGGAATACATTTTTGTTGAATGCTTTGAATTGTTTCCTTAAATGTTTCCCACTATTTATTTCTGGTCATACCTTTTAGTCTATTTACTCGACCAACCTTAGTCAATTGTCCCCTCATACCTATGTAATTAGCTTTGCTTAAGTTTAATATTCTTATTTGCAATTGAATTATGTTGCTTTCAAATCTAATATGGAATTCTACTGTATTATGATCACCATTTCCCAACCAAACATTTACTACGAGATTAATAATTAACCCTATCGCATTGCACAATACTAAATCTAGGTTTAGCCCAAGTTGGTTGTATATTATATTGCTCCAGGGAACTGTCGTGAAAGCATTCTACAAACTCACCTTTCAGACCATCTTTACCAATTTAACTTGTCCAGTCAAATGAAGATGAAAGTTCCACACAACTATCACTTTGCTTTTGTTACAAGCTTCAATAATTTATTGTTTAGTGCTCTGTCCAATGTTATAATATTGTTTGGGGTGGGTGTGATTGGTGGGGTAGGAGGGCCTATAAACTACTCCTAATCCCCACCCACACTGATTCTATTTCCTGATCTTCTAAGCCAAGCTCCTTTCTCACTACTGTCTTTGTCTCATCCTTTACTATTAGGACTACCCCTCCTCCTTTACTATTCGGTCCATTTTTTCAAACTGTTGGAATATTTATTTTCCAACCTTGGTCACTTTGTAACCAAGGGCAAAATTTTATGAGTCCCCACTCGTGGATTCACAGATGGGTGGGGTGTTGGCCTGTAAAATTCCCTAGGTGGCCTCTTCACCACCTACCAGCCTGCCCCCGATTGTTTGCAATTTTGGTGATTGGGCACCTGCTGCATGTGTCTGCAATGGCAATTAGATCCACACCCTCTATCTGTATTTGTGCCACTAGTTCATCCGTTTTACTGTGGATGCTTTGTGCATTCAGTTAAAGAGCTATGAACATTTTTTTAACTGCTATTCTTTGCATGGGCTTTCCTCACTGATGCACTATTCCTGTTAAACTCTCTGTCCCTTCCTGTCCCACTCTGCTTACCTTTACCCAAATCGCTACCCTGTCCTATTGTCTCAACTTTGCATTTGGATTTCTAAATCTCCTTTCAGCCAGACCCTCCTCTCCTCCTCCTCACCCCTATAGTTTAAAGCCCATTCTACAGCCCTAGATATAAGATCCACCAGGACATTGGTTCCAATGTGGTTTAAGTGAAACCCATCCTAACACAACAGCTCCCTCTTTCCTGAGTACAGGTGCCAGTGTCTCATTAATTGAAACCTGTTTTTTTCCCATGAGCCTCCCATTTAATTCTCTAATCTGCTTGACCTTATGCCAATTTGCTCATGGCTCAGGTAGAAATCTAGAGATGATTACCTTTGAGGCTGTGCACTTTATTTAAATGTAAAGGAGTTAAAAGTGAATTTAAAACGGGTATGAAGAACGTTGCAACCTTCAGGACTCAATATTAAATTCAACAATTTCAGATAATAACTGCTGCTCATTTTTTGGGGGTGTTGGGAGGGTGGATGGACAATAGGCTAATGATTCTGCTGCTGCTATTTACCCTTCCTCTAGACCCAGCTATTGTTTCTTTACTTGTCCCATTTCTAACTGTTTACCTTGCACCATCATTCCTTTTGTCATTTAATCACTCCTTCCTTCCACCCTATCACAGAGCTTCCACTTTCCCCCTCCCCCTTTCTGTACTTGCTTAGGATCTTTTACATTTCCATTTTTTTCCGTTCTGACAAAGGGTCATTGACTTGAATTGTTAACACTGTTTCTGTCTCCACAGACGTTGCCAGACCTGCTGAGTACTTCCAGCAATTTCTGTTTTTGTATATTTGCAGTATCTGCAGTATTAAAAAGAACTTTGCTGAAAACTGTGCTAAATGTTTATATGAATCAACTAAACAGAGCATGGGAGGCAGAAACATTGGGGACCTTTGAAATACAATAGGTTTTCTGATAGATGACTAAGGTGCTGAAGGGATGAGTTTAAAAGGATGGTACATGTTGGATCTTGTGGATCCTTCTGGCACACTTGTTGCAGGGTGGCCGGTTGGTACTATAGATACAGTTGATCAGCAGACACTTCTTAGGTGGAAAGCGTTACGTTTATCTACAAAGGTACTCAGTAGCAACTCACGTGTGTTTTCACTTTACATCCTATCTCCATACTGCTGACTACCAACGACAGAGGAGCCGTGCGCTACTCTTCTATTGGTTACTCAAGATCATGTATCGTCCTTTGTAACATTCTTCTTAAAGGTATATTACACATATAAAACCATAATTACCACATCCCTCCCCCTTTATGCAGAGCATACATCTTACATTTACAATTACAATTTTCTCAAGATAGCAAAATATTTACACTGGTAAGTAATTTACAAAGTCAATCTTTCTGGGGGTTTCCTTACGCATGTAGAATGCCCCAGCTCTACAACTTCAGATTCTTTGTCAGGAATATCCTTTTCCGGAGTTGTCTGAACATCATTCGGTGGGCACCTGCAATTCTGTATCCTCAACTCCACAGGATCATCAGACATGTCTGTACTAGGTTGAGTTCTCGCAACAAGAAACACAGACCCAGCCGTGAGCACTGGTGGAATCAATTCTTGGTGATTTGTTTCTCTCTTCCTTAGATGATCTACATGTCTCCATGTGACTTGGCCTCCCACCTCTGTGTGGTAAGATAGAGGTCCAGTCACTGCACTGATTTCACCCTGTAACTACTTTGTTCCTTCTCCTCCAAGTATACCATCTCTCCCATGGTAAATTTCCTCTCATGACTATGCCAGTCGTATCTAGTTTTCTGACTTCCCTGACCCCTTTCCATCATCCCCCTCCCCGCTAAATTCGGCATTATTAAGCTCAATCTCATCCTGAGATGGCATTTCAACAATAACTCTACAGGTGTGACACCTGTTGCTGTGTGAGGGGCGGTCCTATAATGGAAAAGAAAGCGTGCTAGCTTAGTTGCTAAGGAATCTCCAGTTAGATTTTTCATGCCAGCCTTGAATGTTTGAACTGCCCTTTCAACCAGTCCATTTGAGGAAGGGTGGTATGGTGAAGTTTTTACGTGAGTGATACCGTTGAAGCTGATAAATTGTTGAAACTCAGCACTTGTAAATGCCGTGCCGTTATCAGAAACAACTATTTCTGGTAGTCTGTTAACAGCTAAACTTTGACGTAGCTTCTCAATCATAGCAGAAGACATTGGTGACTTCACCTCATATGTTCATCCATTTTGAGTGAGCAGCAACATTGATCCCATGAAAGGTCCCACAAAGTCAATGTGTAATCGCACCCATGATCTTCCTGGCCACAGCCAAGAGTGTAACGAAGCAGTTGAAGGTAACATTTGCAGTTGCTGACATTGCACACAGTGCTTTACTAAACTCTCTACTTGGCCATCCATCCCAGGCCACCATAGATAGCTGTGTGCTATGGTCTTCATTTGGGAAATTCCTGGATGTGTGCTAAATAGTTCAATTAAAAGTAGCTCTCTTCCCTTTGTAGGAACTATCACTCGTGCTCCCCACAACAAGATGCCATACTGGCTGGTTATTTCATGTCTTCTGTTGAAGTACGGTTCCATTTCGTCAGATACGGGCTCTTGTGACCAACCTTGAAGCACTTGTTCTCGTACTTGAGATAGAACTGGATCCCGACTTGTCTAGTCTCTGATCTGTCGAGCACATACCAACGAGGAATCTAAGAACTTTAGCAATAAAACAAGTTTCTGTGGAACTGGGACATGCTCATCATTGCCTTGTAAAGGCAAATGACTAAGGGCATCAGCATCTGCAATTTGATTTCCAGGCCTATGCACAAAAGTATATTCGCATGCTTCCAGGATCAAAGCCCATTGTTGTATTCTTGCTGAGGCTAGAGGTGCTGTTGCCTTTTCCCCACTAAACAAATCTAGCAATGGCTTGTGGTCTGAAATGACTGTAAAATGATGGCCATGTACGTACTGATGAAATTTCCTGACACCAAAGATGATGGACAGGTCTTCTTTTTCTATCTGCGAATATCCCTTTTCCACTGTGGTGAGCATTCTTGGAACATAACTTCTTGGCCATTCCAAGCTGTCATCCATCTGATGGGAGAGAACTGTTCTCACTCCATATGGAGATGTGTCATGTGTCAGCACCAATTCTTTCATCTGGTCATAATGCACTAATAGATTGGACAAGTGCAACAGTTGTTTCACCTTGATGAAAGCTCCTTTTGGGGTGTCTCCCAAGACCAATGTTTGTTCTGTTTGAGTAGAGAATGCAGGGGGGCCAGCATTGCAGACAAATTGGGTAAGAACCACCCGTAATAGTTGATAATTCCTAGGAATGATTTGAGCTCTGAGACACTCTTTGGCACAGGTGCCTCTCTTATGCCCCTCACTTTCTCCTCAACCGGGTGGAGGCCCTGTGAATCTACCCGGTGACCCAAATAGATTACCTCCCTCGCTTGGAACATGCACTTTTCATTTTTTAAACGCACTCCAGCTTGGAAGAAACATTTTAAGATTTCTTCTAAGTTGCCAAATTCTCTTTTTCAGTGAATCCTGTCACCTATACATTGTCTAAATAGATTACAACCTGGGGCACTCCCTGCAGTAAGCTTTCCATTGTTCTCTGAAAGTTGACACAAGCTGAGGAGATACCGAAAGGCAAAACAAAAACAGAATTACCTGGAAAAACTCAGCAGGTCTGGCAGCATCGGCGGAGAAGAAAAGAGTTGACGTTTCGAGTCCTCATGACCCTTCGACAGAACTTGAGTTCGAGTCCAGGAAAGAGCTGAAATATAAGCTGGTTTAAGGTGTGTGTGTGGGGGGCGGAGAGATAGAGAGACAGAGAGGTGGAGGGGGTTGGTGTGGTTGTAGGGACAAACAAGCAGTGATAGAAGCAGATCATCAAAAGATGTCAACGACAATAGTACAATAGAACACATAGGTGTTAAAGTTAAAGTTGGTGATATTATCTAAACGAATGTGCTAATTAAGAATGGATGGTAGGGCACTCAAGGTATAGCTCTAGTGGGTTTTTTTTTATATAATGGAAATAGGTGGGAAAAGGAAAATCTTTATAATTTATTGGAAAAAAAAAGAAGGGGGAAACAGAAAGGGGGTGGGGATGGGGGAGGGAGCTCACGACCTAAAGTTGTTGAATTCAATATTCAGTCCGGAAGGCTGTAAAGTCCCTAGTCGGAAGATGAGGTGTTGTTCCTCCAGTTTGCGTTGGGCTTCACTGGAACAATGCAGCAAGCCAAGGACAGACATGTGGGCAAGAGAGCAGGGTGGAGTGTTAAAATGGCAAGCGACAGGGAGCTTTGGGTCATTCTTGCGGACAGACCGCAGGTGTTCTGCAAAGCGGTCGCCCAGTTTACGTTTGGTCTCTCCAATGTAGAGGAGACCACATTGGGAGCAACGAATGCAGTAGACTAAGTTGGGGGAAATGCAAGTGAAATGCTGCTTCACTTGAAAGGAGTGTTTGGGTCCTTGGACGGTGAGGAGAGAGGAAGTGAAGGGGCAGGTGTTGCATCTTTTGCGTGGGCATGGGGTTGTGCCATAGGAGGGGGTTGAGGAGTAGGGGGTGATGGAGGAGTGGACCAGGGTGTCCCGGAGGGAGCGATCCCTACGGAATGCCGATAAGTGGGGTGAAGGGAAGATGTGTTTGGTAGTGGCATCATGCTGGAGTTGGCGGAAATGGCGGAGGATGATCCTTTGAATGCGGAGGCTGGTGGGGTGATAAGTGAGGACAAGGGGGACCCTATCATGTTTCTGGGAGGGAGGAGAAGGAGTGAGGGCGGATGCGCGGGAGATGGGCCGGACACGGTTGAGGGCCCTGTCAACGACCGTGGGTGGAAAACCTCGGTTAAGGAAGAAGGAGGACATGTCAGAGGTTTTCCACCCACGGTCGTTGACAGGGCCCTCAACCGTGTCCGGCCCATCTCCCGCGCATCCGCCCTCACTCCTTCTCCTCCCTCCCAGAAACATGATAGGGTCCCCCTTGTCCTCACTTATCACCCCACCAGCCTCCGCATTCAAAGGATCATCCTCCGCCATTTCCGCCAACTCCAGCATGATGCCACTACCAAACACATCTTCCCTTCACCCCACTTATCGGCATTCCGTAGGGATCGCTCCCTCCGGGACACCCTGGTCCACTCCTCCATCACCCCCTACTCCTCAACCCCCTCCTATGGCACAACCCCATGCATACACAAAACATGCAACACCTGCCCTTCACTTCCTCTCTCCTCACCGTCCAAGGGCCCATATACTCCTTTCAAGTGAAGCAGTGTTTCACTTGCATTTCCCCCAACTTAGTCTACTGCATTCGTTGCTCCCAATGTGGTCTCCTCTACATTGGAGAGACCAACCGTAAACTGGGCGACCGCTTTGCAGAACACCTGCGGTCTGTCCGCAAGAATGACCCAAAGCTCCCTGTCGCTTGCCATTTTAACACTCCACCCTGCTCTCTTGCCCACATGTCTGTCCTTGGCTTGCTGCATTGTTCCAGTGAAGCCCAACGCAAACTGGAGGAACAACACCTCATCTTCCGACTAGGGACTTTACAGCCTTCCGGACTGAATATTGAATTCAACAACTTTAGGTCGTGAGCTCCCTCCCCCATCCCCACCCCGTTTCTGTTTCCCCCTTCTTTTTTTTTTCCAATAAATTATAAAGATTTTCCTTTTCCCACCTATTTCCATTATATAAAAAAAAACCCACTAGAGCTATACCTTGAGTGCCCTACCATCCATTCTTAATTAGCACATTCGTTTAGATAATATCACCAACTTTAACTTTAACACCTATGTGTTCTATTGTACTATTGTCGTTGACATCTTTTGATGATCTGCTTCTATCACTGCTTGTTTGTCCCTACAACCACACCAACCCCCTCCACCTCTCTGTCTCTCTATCTCTCCGCCCCCCACACACACACCTTAAACCAGCTTATATTTCAGCTCTTTCCTGGACTCGAACTCAAGTTCTGTCGAAGGGTCATGAGGACTCGAAACGTCAACTCTTTTCTTCTCCGCCGATGCTGCCAGACCTGCTGAGTTTTTCCAGGTAATTCTGTTTTTGTTTTGGATTTCCAGCATCCGCAGTTTTTTTGTTTTTACCGAAAGGCAATTGTGTATATTGGTACAACCCTTTGTGGGTATTAATTGTGACAAATTCCTGGGAGGCATTATCTAAATATGGTCGCTGAGAAGCATGACTCATATCAAGCTTTGTGTAGGTGGTTCCACCTGCCAGATTGGCATTTGGTCTTTGATTTTTGGTATGGGGTGTCTGTCTAGCTCAGCTACTTTATTAACCATCAATTTATAGTCTCCACAACTTCGGATACTTTGGTTGGGTTTAAGGATGGGGTCTATGAGTGCTGCCCATTCTGAGAACTGCACAGGTTGTATAATGCCCAGTTTCTCTAAGCTGTCCAATTTGGTGTCAACCTTTTCTCGCAATGCATAAGATACTGGTCTTGCCTTCATGAATCAGGGGGTTGTCTCTGGATCCACATGAGTTTTTGCTTGTAGCCTCTGGATCTTCCCAGGTTCATCTTAAAGACTGTGGCATATTTCGTAGTAACTCTGGTAACCCATTTACTCTCAACTGGAAAATTTCGGACCATTCTAACTTAATCTCCTTTAGCCAGTTTCGCCCAGGAGGCTTAGCCCCTTGCCTGCTATCACCAACAAGGGTAGCTTTACCGATTGGCTTCCATAATGGACAGTTACTCTGCTTATGCTTCTCAGCAGAGTCTTGCATTTTTGCACCCTTTTTGGCTGGGTCTACATGTCCGATATGGAGGATGGAGTCATCTTGCACCCCCTGTTTGGCTTTTGAATCCCTTACGGTGCTTTCCATGGCCAGTGCTAACTCTAGCACCTTCTTAAAATCCAAATTTGTTTTGGACAATAATCTCTTCTGAATCGTGTCCTCATCCACACCGCACACTAAATGATCTCTGAGCATGTCATTTAGAGATATACCAATCTCACAATGTCCCATTAACTGCTTCAAGCTTGCCACATAACAAGCATGGGTCTCTATTTGAACCATTGCATCATTACCGAAGCCTTTGGCTGGTAATGACCCTTCACACGGTCAACCAATTCATCAAAATATTTTGAATCTGGGGCACTGGGTGCCGTTAAACTTAGAATCAAGCTATAGGCTTTATTCTCTAAGAGGATTGCTCACCTCTTCACTTCCCCATAATCTCGCTCTCTTGGAAAAAGAACATTAGGCGTTCAATATAATGAGACTAATCGTCCGTGGCTGGATCAAAAGGATCAATTTCCAAATTGCGGCATTCGGGAAGGGAATTACTTCTTTGATTTGAACAGAACTTCTAATTACAATTACTGTGTGAGGTACAGCCCGATTGCACTTCTCTTGATTTCTTCCATTATTTTATTGTCAGCAACAGTTTGTTGTATCCTCACTTCATCATCACTTTATCCTCATCACCAGTTTGTTGGATCTTGTGGATCCTTGTTGCATGCTTGTTGTGGGATGGCCAGGTTGGTACTATAGATAGAGTTGATCAGCAGACACTTCTTAGGTGGAAAACATTCTGTTTATTTACAAAGGTACTCAGCAGCATATGTGCTTTCACTTCAAACCCTATTTCTACACTACTGATGGCTAACCACAGAGGTAGCCCACACTACTCTTCTATTGGTTACTCAAGATCATGTGATCTTCCGTTATAACATTCTTCTTAAAGGTATATTACACATTAGGTAAAGCCATAGTTACCACAGTACATAACAAACCACATTTGATAGTCTTCACTAGCTTAGTAGTTCCAACAGAACAGTAAAGGCTCAATGATAGCTCCAGATTCGTCAACTCCAATTGTACCATCATTAACAGGATGAAGATCCAGTAGTCCTTGTAGGTGCTGGGGAACAACTGGAGATTCCAAGACTGAGACTGATAGATGTTTGTTGGGGAAGGGTATCAGGAATATGGAACAACAGTAGGAAAGTGGAGCTGAGGTCCAGATCAGACATGATCTAATTCAATATTGGAGCAGGACATGGAGCTGAATGGTAAACTCCTGTTCCTAATGTTCCTTGTTTTTGGGTGGGGTGAGGGCCTCTATTATTAATGTAGATCTATAGGCAGTGGTGTGACAGCCCACTCTGTATCTTTGTTAGCAGCTGACACTTGACCCCTCAGTTTTATAACTGGCAGAAACACTCCCTGTTTTGAGACAGGTTCCACTGCCAGAGTGAGGTCTCAAACTGGGGTTGTCAAGTCCAATACAAGGTAAGAGCTGAGGAAGAGCAACAGTCAGGGTTTGGGTTGTGATAGGCAGATTTTACTGGGAATCTTATTGACTTATCCTCCAAATCAGGAGCGATTGGGAGAAGCAGGCTTTTGGAGTGTGGTTTATATTTTAGGAATTCCTGCACAGCACATTGGGCAATCAGGCAGTGAGTAGCTCTAGTCCAAGGCCTTCCCCAACAGGACGGTGTTCTAACACTCTTCTTTGGATTGTTCCCAGGTGGCCAACTTGCTCCGCTTGTTCCAGATCCCACAGATCAGCTATGCCTCAACCAGTGCCAAGCTGAGTGATAAATCACGCTATGATTACTTCGCCCGGACTGTACCTCCAGATTTCTACCAAGCGAAAGCCATGTCTGACATCCTGCGCTTCTTCAACTGGACATATGTCTCCACCGTGGCATCTGAGGGTGACTACGGCGAGACGGGCATCGAGGCCTTTGAGCAGGAAGCTCGTTCCAGGAACATCTGCATCGCCACCTCGGAGAAGGTGGGTCGCTCCATGAACCAGAAGACATACGACGGGGTCATCAAAGCTCTGATGCAGAAGCCCAACGCCAAAGTGGTGGTCCTGTTCACAAAGAGCGAGGATGCTCGGGAGCTGCTAGCCGCTGCCCGTAGGCTCAATGTGTCCTTCATGTGGGTGGCCAGCGATGGCTGGGGTGCACTGGAGAATGTGGTCAAGGGCAACGAGCAGGCAGCCAACGGGGCGATAACTATCGAACTGGCAGCCCATGACATTGAGGAGTTTACAACCTATTTCATCAACCTCAGCGCTTACAATAACACCAGGAATTCCTGGTTTAGGGAGTTCTGGGAACAGAAGTTTCATTGCAGCTTAAGGACACTTGACTGTGGCAGGAACTCCCTCAAAATGAAGTTTGAGCAGGAGACAAAGATCATGTTTGTGCTGAATGCGGTATACGCCATGGCCCATGCCCTCCACAACATGCAACGGGCACTCTGTCCCAACACCACCAAGCTCTGCGACAACATGAGGCCCATGAATGGGAAGAAGTTTTACAAGGATTACATCATAAAAGTTCACTTTGATGGTAAATAAATTCTTCATTGTTGCTTCATTTCAGTAAAGAAAAAGACTTGCATTTCCGTCATGCCTTTCATGATCTCAGGACATCCCCGAAGCATTTTATTCGCAATTAAGGCCAACTGAAGTGTAGTCACTATTATAATGTCGAAATGCAACAGCCAATTTGCACATAGCAAGGTCCCATGAACAGCAAACAGTTAAATGATTCAATATTCTGTGCAGTGGTGTTTGCAGGATAAATATTACATAAGAACATACAAATTAGGAGCAGAAGTAGGCCACTCGGCCCCTCGAGTCTGCTCTACCATTCAATAAGGTTATGGTTGATCTGATTTTGACCTCACCTCTGCATTCCTGCCTACCCCCAATAACCTTTAACTCCCTTGTCAATCAAGAATCTATCTAACTCAGTCTTAAAAATAGTCAGTGACCAGGGCAGAGGGAGAACTCCCTTGCTCTTCTTCAATCTAGTGCCCTGGAACCTTTCATGCCTTAGTTTAACCTCTCTTCCAAAAGATGGTACATCTGACAGTGCAGCTATCCCTCAGTACTGCACTAGAGTGTCCTCAATGTTTCACTGGACATGTTCTGGTCATGCCGATCCTATTGACTCATTTTCTGTACTTTCTTGTTAACATTTGTGGGCCTCAGCACTGAATGTTAACTATGAAGCTGGATTTATTTAGGCAGTGGATTGGGCCTGGTTCACACTGATGCAGAAAGACTGAGCAAGGCCCCTGAATGGGACAGGAAATCAATCAGGAGAGAGCTGGACGTGATAACAGTGACCCCCTGAGCAGTTCACTTGGTAAATTCAGGGTAACCAAACGTCCTGGATTTTCAGGCACTGTCCCGTAATTTACCTTTCCTTCCCACATCCTGAGTCAGGCCACCCCGGGACGCATATTGCCCCAGATTTCATCTGCTGAGGTGGGATATGTGGCTGCACACACATCAGCCGTGGCAGGTTAGTGGCTTGTGTTCCAGTGGGAATCTGGGAAGAGGGCAACAAGCTGGAAGAATCAAAGCCAGCCTAGGTCAAGGGCAGACTGCCCTACCCACTCTGCTCTCAGAGGTTTGGCAGCAGCCCCTCTGCTGTCAAACTCTCACCAGCACCCCTCCCCCTGCAAAGTGTCCCTTAATTCACTCTCCAAGAGTTGGTCACCCTGCTGCTCACTATGGTACTGAGCCATATAGGTCACAAGCAAAGACCCCCGATTTGATCCCAGCTCTGTGTTGAGGAAACTGATATCAGCAGATGGCACTTTGGACATGACAATTTGCCTCAGTGCCCTAGGGTTAGTGAAGAGACAATCAGACAGTGCTTGTCCTCTTGATTGTATAGCCAAATGGTGAAAGATAGAACTGGAATCTCGTTCTTTATTTGCTTTTATTTACAGAGAGACACTGCATACCGATTACCACCAATGGGTGGATGGTGTGCTGAATTTAGACCTTGATAAGGCAAGAATCCCATTAACTACAGTCTGATCCCATGTTTGGGCTAGTCTGACCCTGTTATCTCACTGCATTAATTTACCTGAGACCATGCCAATCCTGTTCTCTTGTCTCCCCAGCTCCTTTTCAACCTCACGATACAAAGAGTGAAATCCGATTTGATACATTTGGAGATGGAATTGGCCGTTATAATATCCTTAATTTCCAGTTGAAAGGTGGGAGATACTCCTATGAGAAGGTTGGCTACTGGGGAGAAGATCTCACATTGAACACCAGCTTGATTCCCTGGGCCAAGTCATCCATCCCCACATCACAATGCAGTGACCCCTGCGCCAAGAATGAAGCCAAGAGTATGCAGCGCGGAGATGTCTGCTGCTGGCTCTGCATTGCCTGTCATCCTTATGAGTTTCTCTATGATGAGTTCACTTGCATGGATTGTGGGCCTGGAAGGTGGCCCACTGAGGATCTCAGCAGCTGCTATGAGCTTCCAGAAGAATATATCAAATGGGAGGATGCTTGGGCCATTGGGCCCATCACCATTTCCTGCCTCGGCTTTATCTCAACCCTCTGCGTGTTTGGAATCTTTGTTAAAAATAATAACACTCCAGTGGTGAAGGCATCAGGACGAGAGCTCTGTTACATCCTTCTCATTGGGGTCCTGATGTGTTATAGCATGACCCTGATCTTCATTGCAAAACCCTCGACCACGGTATGTACCTTACGTCGTTTAGGATTGGGGTCCTCCTTTGCAGTTTGCTACTCGGCCCTCCTCACCAAGACGAACCGCATCGCCAGAATCTTCAACGGCGTAAAAGATGGCACGCAGAGACCACGGTGCATCAGCCCAACTTCCCAGGTGGTGATCTGCTTGGCACTGATCTCTTGCCAATTAATTGTCGTCATCGTGTGGCTTGTGGTGGAAACGCCTGGCACCAGAAAGGAAACCACGCCCGAGAAGCGGGACATTGTCACTCTCAAGTGCAACACCAAGGAATCCAGCATGCTCACCTCGTTGACGTACACTGTGGTTCTCATTGTGCTCTGCACTGTGTACGCCTTTAAAACCAGGAAGTGCCCTGAGAATTTCAATGAGGCCAAGTTCATTGGGTTCACCATGTATACCACATGTATAATCTGGCTGGCCTTCCTGCCAATCTTCTACGTCACCTCCAGCGACTATAGGGTAAGCAACACACCAAAGTCTTTATTCTAACAATGAGGAACTAAACTTAAACTGGCCCTAACCTCTGATTACTGAGCGCTTACTTACCAGTTGCCTCAAACCTTGGAGACATTTCTCATTTTTACCCCATTGTTCCTGAATGCCAATCTCAGCCCACTTGCTTTCTGATTTTCCATGGAATATTTAATCCTTTATAAATCCTGATGATCCCCAAAACACGGCTCACCAGCAATTCCGCCAATCACTTGCCCCTGCCCTGGTGTCTCTTTAGTTTTCTGTATCCTGTACTCTCCTTGGGATTCAACCTGGTCCCATTTGATTTTGCTTTGAATCTGTGTGCCTAGTAGAGATAAGGCTTGTTTGTGTGGGAAAATGGAACAGCTTCGGTTTCCAGGTGCCTAGTGTGAGCATCAAGCACTCATATCACAGTATCAAACAGTGGGTATTCGAGTAAAGCTTCCTCCATTTCACCTTCCAATGCACCTCAGCCCCCACCTCAGAGGAATTACATAATATTTATAGCTTAAAACACAGAAACATGCCACTCAGCCCAGTTTTATACTGGAGTTTCTGCTCACAAACCCCCTTTCACTTTACTTCATGTACCTCCATCAGAATATTCTTTCTCTCCCTCTCCCCATGAACTTACCCAGCTTCCCCTTAACTGCATCTAAGAGCAACCATACTGCACAGTGTGACAATTTTTCCCATTTAACACACCTCCATCCTATAGCTTCTCTGAGCACATTTGCCAAGCAGTGCAAAGATGGTTTTGTGATGTGCTCCATGCCCATCAAGAATTGGTTTGAGACTGTCCAAAATCATCTCCCAAAGGGCCCTTACATCAGCAGGCACAGGAGAATTTCATTCCATCTGTCCGAACCCGAGTCTCATAGCACTGCTACATACAGGGATCCCAGCCACTGGTTTAATTCTGCTAGATCTCACCTACATTTCCTGCTAGTGATTGTAGTGATGCCTTACCCACTCCTGATTCTATTTCCATTGGCTTCTCCTCACTTTGGGAATCTCACAGGTTTGCCCGCTCACTGGGTTAAAATCAGCCTTGATTGCTTCTCTACTCATGCCCACACCCCAGCCCGTCCTCCAATTTTGAAACTTATCACTCACCCCCAGTTATCACTCACTTCGCTCTTATTTACCCTCATCATCAGCTATGGATTGGCTTGAATTTGACCATTCTTCTAGTCATGTATGACCCTGTGACCTCCACTACCCTCTCCCCAAATATGATCCTGTGACCTCTAGCCTCTCCCCATGTATGAATCTACAGGATCACCTGTTCCCTTCCTATCTTCCCCATCAAGAATTGCCCTCTGCCCCTCCCTATGTGTGATCATTTCTGCTCATGTTCACCATATCTCCCACATATCCATGAGATAAATGACATTGGCAAACTTTGAAAAGCTTAAGCATCTTTAAGAAATGTTCCTTTAAAATGGAACCGTAATCTTCTACCGTGTTAATCATCAAACAGCCATCTCCTACATAACAGGTCACAATGAGTCAGGTTGAGCCCTGTAAAAAAACAGTGCTAATTGACATCCTGTTGGATTTGTATAACTATAACTAATTATTTTCTTTTTTTCTTATTCATATATGACTATTTAATAATATATGTTGCTGATGAACTATTCATTTTGGGTGTAATGGTTAGCGAAGGCAGCAGTTGTCTTGGTTTAAGTGTCACTGAGTCATTCATTGGGTCTGTGATTTCACCTTGAAAGGAAAGTCCTGAAAATTATCTATTTCTGCTAATTTATACTTGGGGAGTAAAGCAACGTTAGCAAGGTTGACATTTATTGCCCTTTGCTAGCTGCCCTGAGAAAATGGAATTTATTTTAGGTTTGAGACATCTTAGCAGCTTGAGCCACTGGAGTTTCATACAGTTCACATACAACACCTCTCATATCACCAGGCCATTCCAAAGTCTTCCGCAGCCAATGAATTGCTTTAGAAGTGCAGGCACTATTGTTTTTTAGGTCATACACCAGCCAGTTCAGTGCACAGTAGGATCCCACATACAACAAATGAAATAAATGATCAGTTAAACCAGTCATGCTGGTGTTGCTTGAGATTTAATGTTGAGAGCTCTGCACTTTTCTTTGGGAAAGCGACAAGGCATCGTTTCCATTGCCATGAATAGGAAGACTGGCTCTAGTTGAGTCTTTAACCTGTAATGAGGAGAAACACCTGGGCTTCAGTGAGCAGCAGTGTCTGAAGGAGGTCCTTATTTTAATCTGACAGTTTCTCTCTCTGTCTCTCTCTCTCTCTCTCCTCGCAGGTCCAGACGACCACCATGTGTATCTCCGTTAGTCTGAGTGGCTCTGTTGTGCTGGGCTGTCTGTTCGCCCCCAAAGTCCACATCATCCTCTTCCAGCCTCAGAAAAATGTGGTTACCCATCGGGTGGCGACTAGTCGTTTCAGCGTGACTGGGTCAGGGGCTGTCCACTCGCATGGTGCGTATCTCCCTCCACCCAGGCTGAAATTTGAGGATTTCCCCCTATCACGGGGAGGGTCAACCTGCCCACAACTCCTCTGCTCGTCACTCCCTCTATATTTGCTTAATAAATAATTTACATTTGCACAAATGACCTGAAATGCTTGTATTGGGAGAGTTTTCACCCTGCACCTGTAACTTCTTCCCTTCCTCTCCCCATGATACTAACTTATGTCGGGGAATGGTTCCTTTGGGTGTCAGTCTCAGCCCCCTGAGCCCTGGGGCCTCACACCGCATTGGCTATTCTTACCAAACGGCAAGCTATTTAAACACATGCATTGGGGGCACAGCAAACAAGCCTGAACCCCTCCTTTCATGAGCCTAGCAAGACGACACTGAGGACAAGCATGGGTCCCTTATCACCACACATGTCCAACTTGTGTACAGGTACAGGGCCTGCTGTGAGAGCTTGTGGACCCCAAGTGTTTCCATCTGTCTATCTACAAGAGATGATGGGCACACTGCAAACAATGCATTGTGGATGGGTGCACTTTTGCTGATGGCCAATGCTGAGAAAGAGGTCCTGCCACCAACATGAAGCTGCCAAGTAACTTGGTGGGTTGTTGTTGTTTTTGGCATCATCACCTGTTGCCAAGCTGCTGTAACCATTGGTTGTCATGGTGATGCATACCAGCCCACAGGAGGTGTCACTGAAACAACAGCGCTGAGCTAAACTTGGAATTTCTCTTTGCAGGTTCCGCTGTGCATTACGTGCCAACTGTATGTAATGGACGAGAGATAGTGGACTCCACAACATCGTCACTATGAGGACTGGATGTAGGCCTGCCTTCCTGCCACTAACCTCAACCCCGCTAACCCCCCAACCCCCTCCACCTCGACTCCTTCAGAGAAGTGTATAAAGTAAAAGTCTTCAAGTGACAAAACTGGTTATTATGTTATATGTATAAAAGGTTTTTAATAAGTAGACTTCTTGTGAATTAGTATGTGCTATTGTAATTAATGTAAATAAAGTGATTTTTTTAATGAATATTGTAACCTAGTCACTGTTAACTACTCCTAGATTAGTACCAGGTCAGTGGAGTCATTAGGACAAACTATTATCAAGTAGATCCCTAAAATGTATGAAATTCTGGCAGCTAAGAGGTTCCTAGTGACTCCCTGATGTCAAAGTTTGTTGTCTGTATTTTACTTTTTAAAAAAATTACCTCCCCCCTCCCCCTCCCCTCACCCCGTCCCACTCCTCTGGCTCTGTCTCCTGAGGATGCTGACCATGGTCACTGGTTTATAATGACCAAATTTACCAAATTTTCCCACACTCCTTTCCCACTGGCTTCCCAGTACATAATGGCAGCAGTAGGAAAGAGCTTGGAAAGTCTAACCATGATGAGTCACATTCTCTCTTTATCACATGGGGTTGTAGGATTTTACCTGTTTAAAGTGATGAATGGTTTTGATAGTGTAGCTAGAGAGAAACTGTTTCCATCGGCAGGAGTGTTTGTAATCAAAGGTCAAAGATCTAAGATAATTAGCAAAGGAGCCAATGGGGAGATGAGGAGAAAGTTGCTCTGCTCAAGAATTCACTGTCTGAATGGGTGTCGGGAGAGGATTCAACTAACTTTCAAAAGGGAAATAGGTAGCTACATTGAAAAGGGAAAAGAATTGAAAGTCTATGAGAAAGGAGCAGGGGAATGGGATTAATTGGATAGCAAACACAGACAAATGTGATGGGCTGAATGGTCTCTATGCTGGGTGGTTCTAGAATTTTTATGGGTGATCATTCAGATTCTCTGAAGAATCACCATCCAGAGGCATTGGCAGCTTTTGTTGAGAGTCAACTATGCAGGTACCCATTCCCCTGTTGTTTGGCCAAGGAGTCATTCTTAATGAGTGCACCTAGACAGCGAGTGCTGTTGACGGTAGGCGATCCAGGTGAGCATCACAGTCGAGCTCCATTCTGTCCTCATCTGATGTACATATGTTCACTTTGCAACAGGATTGACTTGAGTGTCATTGGTACCAAATCCTTGGCTGCTATTTCTCTTACCTAGACTAGGCTAGATCTCGTTTCTCTAAATGCCCTTCCTTGCCCGGCTGGTATGGGCTGAATCAATCCAGAATGGGGATCAAATCATGGACTAGAATCATGAAACATACAGCAAAGAAGGAGGCCATTTGGCCCATCATGCCTATGCCAGTCCATTCAAAGAGCTATTCAGTTAATGGCACTCCCATGTTCTCTTTCCAATTCCACACAGGTATTTCCTTTAAAAGTTTTTATCTAATTACCTTTTGGAAGTTACTCTTGAATTTTCTTCCAGCACCCTTTCAAACAGTGCGTTCCAGATCGCCATTACTCACTGCATAAAAACATTTGCATTGTCTCCTTTATCAATTACAAGAACACAAGAATTAGAAGGAATAGGCTACTTTGCTCCTGGAGCCTGCTCTGTCATTCGATAAGATAATGGCTGATCTGACTGTGGCCTCAACTCCACATTTCTGTCTGTATCCGCATAACCCTCAACTCTCTTGTCAATCAAAAAACTATCTAACTCAGCCTTAATTATATTCAGTGACCCAGCCTTCACTATTCTCTCATTCTCTCTGCCTCCTCTGGTTACTGATACCCCTGCCACTGGAAATAGTTTCTCCCTTTCTACTCAGTCAAAATTTCTCAATGCTTAATCCTGTATTAAATCTCCCCTTAATCTGTCTTGCTGCAAGGAGAACAATGTAGGAACTTACCAAATTGCCCAGCTCTGTTCCACACCTGCCAATTAAGGTTACAAGATGTGATATTGGAACCATTTACATTTTAAATGTTGCCACCTCATTTTTTTGGCTCCTCGTCCTTAAGGTTGTAGGGGTTAATCATGGAGCAATATTAACCCAGTTTCCAGTGGGCGTAGCTCCTCAACATGAAACTGCTCATAAACTTTCACATAAGCTCACAAGCTCAATCTAGAGAGACCACAAGAATGACCTGAAAGGGTGGTGGAAGCAGAGCAATAGAGGCTTTCAAAAGGGAATTCAATATATACTTGAGAAAGAAGAATTTGGAGGGCTTTTGGGACAGAACAGGGGGAGTGGGACTAATTGGATATATCTTTGAAACAGTTAGCACAGACATGAGGGGCTGAATGGCCTCTTTCTATGCTGTGTGATTCTATAATGTTACACATTGAGCAGCTACAAAATGCAAAGAAAATATTCAATCCATGGTATGATCAGAGTGTATTAAAGACAGCAAAACAGTTTTGATAATAAGATTGAGGTAGAGGTGCTGATGAAATATCTTTTTAGTTCCTTCTATTCAAGGTAGTTGGCGCAGAATGTGTGATGAATTTGTTTATTATTTTATACCTTTGGTCTTATTAGAAGAACATAGCTCCAGAGAGATCTGAGCAGGACTGGGATTGTGCTGACTGTTCAATCGCTTGAATTTTGTTCCTATTAACACAAAAGGATAGCCAGTTATTTAAAAACTAATAGTATGATGTCAGAATTATATGTATATGTTATCACATTGTTTGTTTGCATTAAACTGGTGTTCTAGATGGCCCATTTGACACAGACAGCATAAAAATCAGTGAATCCAAAACTGGGAGAAATTCCAACTGCTGTAGGGTGGGAAACGACAAGCAATGACTGCAGGTTTGACAATGAATCACATTGGCTGTGGAGACCAGCAAGATTAGGAATATTAGAGTGCTTGCAAACTTTTATTCAATATACAACATGCCAAACAGATTTTTAGCAAACACAATTTGCTCATCCAGTGAGTATATAAGCCCTCCTTTACCTAAGTGGTCAGTAAAATGCAATGTCAATGACCCTGTCTTCTTGCTCTGAGAATGAAGGAAAACATTCAGGAACCTTTAGTTTCAAAGAAATCATGAAAATCCATTTTCCCCCTAATTGATACATCAACAGCAGGTAGGCCCAAGACACTAAAACATTCCAAGACATCAGGGAGATAGAGGGCATCAGGGAGATAGAGGACATCCGGGAGATAGAGGACATCAGGGAGGCCAGGGAGAACAAGGAGTTCAGAAGCCAGGACATTGCGATCAGGAACAACAGAGTGACCAGGGAGATTTCTCATCTACATGCTGCCTCTCAGCGATATCATCCACATATAAGCAGATGACGCCCAGATCTAGCTTACCCCATCTCTTTCCAACCCTCCGCTGTCTCTAAATTATCAGACTGTCAGTACCAGATGATCAGAAATTTCCTTCAACTAAATATTGGGAAGATTGAATCCACTGTCTTCAGCCCCCATCACAGACTCCTTTCACTAGCAACTGACTCTCTCCCCTCTCCCTGGCAACTGTCAATGGTTGAACCAAACTGTCTGTAACTTTGGTACCATATTTGACCCAAACTGAGCTTCCAGCCACATAACTATCCCATCACTAAGCCCGCCCATTTCCACCTTCATGACACTATTCAACTCCACTCTTGCCTCAGCTCATCGTCTGCTGAAACCCTCATGATGTTTTTGCTACTTCTAGTCTTGACTATTCCAATGTGCTCCAGACTGACCTCAGATCTTCCACCCAAAATAAAATTAAGTATATCCAAAATTCTGCTGCCATATCCTAACTTGCAGTAAGTCCCATTCTCCTAGCATCCCTGTGCCTGCTAACCTATTTGGATCCCGGTTAAACAACACCTTGTTTTCCAAATCCCACATTGGCCTCACCCCTCCTTATCCCTGTAATCTCCTCCAGCCCCAAAACACTCAAAGATGTTTTCCAATCCTGGCCTCTTAAGCATTTCCAATTTTAATTGCTCTACTATTTGTAGTTGTACCTTCAGCTGCTGAGGCAATAAGCTCTGAAATTCCCTCCCTACAACCCTCCGCCTCTCTTTTCTCCTTTAAGGCACTCCTTAAAACTTACATCTCTGACCAAACTTTTGGTCGTTATCCCTAATAAATCTTTCTGAAGCTTAGTGTCCAATTTGCTTTGATAATGCTCCTGCAAAATGCTTTAGGGTATTTCATTGTGTTAAAGGTGCTATATAAATGCAAGTTGTTGTTGCAGTTGTTGGGATCAAAGAAACCAGGAGCATTAGTGTCACCAAGGAGATCGAACAATCTCAGTGTTGGAAGGACAGCCAAAGACATTTTGGGGGCATCTTAGCTGCCAGTCAGACCATGGAAATCAGAGGCATCAAAGTGGCCAGTTACACCTCTTCTAAACATCTCAAAGTGCTTCACGTGCTTTTTTTTGGAATGAAGTAACTGTTGTTTACAATTATAGCAGCTATTTTGCACAAAGCAAAGCTTGAACAAATCACAAGGAGATGAATCAGTTAATCTGTGACTAGAATGAGGAGAAATTTCTTCACAGAAAGGGTTATGAATCTTTGAAATTTCGTACCCCAGAGGACCATGAATATCCAGTCAATGAAAGTATTCAAGACTGGACTATATAGATTTTTGAGGACTGAGAAAATCAAGGGATATGAAGTCAGACTGGGAAGGGGAACTTGAGGTAAATTCAGCTCTCAAAGGGCCGAATAGCCTAGCTCTGCTCCTATTTTTTATGTTCCTTTGTTCTTAGAGACATTTCTGCTTTTTAAATGGCGCTATGGGATCTTAAACATACATCTAAAGCACCGGAACAGCTAAATGGACCTCAATTTAACATCTTATCTGCAGAATGGCTTATGTGCAGGATCACTTGCAATACAACTCTCGGCCATGGCTCAGTGGGGAGCATTCTTCCTTCTGAATCTGAAGGTTGTGTGTTTAACCCCCACCCCAGGAGTTGAGCACGTAATTTAGGCTGATACTATAGTGCAGTACAGTGGAGGTGCTGCACTGTTGAAGGTGCTGTTCATTGGTTGCTTCATTAAACCAAAGCCCTTGCACTCCTCCCAGGAGAGATGGCACTACTTGAAGGATAGGGGATATTTCACCTAGTATCCTGCTAAGATTAATCCATCAATTTAAATATGACCGTTTATCTTGTTGCTGTTTCTTGAAGCTGGTTGTACGCAAATTAGTTGCCGTGTTTTTCTACATGGGAACAGTTAGCTACATTTGCATAAGCCTTCACTGGCTGTGAAATGCTTTGGGAGGTCCTGAGGTCATGGAAGGTACTATATAATTGCAGGTTCCTTCTGGCCTTTCCTCAGCACTGCACTGGAGTTTCAACTTGGGATTTTGTACTCTGATTAAGGAATGTGATTGAATTCACAATGTTGTCTCCTAGAAGTGAGAGTGTGACCAAGAAAGCCAAGTGCTTTCTTGGAACAAGTCAGGGATACCAGACTGATTGAGTAGATTAGGGACATCAAAATTGCGAGGGTATTCAAGGACATTAAGGGCACTGAGAGAAAAACCAAAGAGTGTCAAACACACCAAGATGTATAGGCGTACAAAGATCAGGTACATCACTGTGGCCAGGGATAGTAAAGTGACCAAGTATCTTATGGATACCAAGGTAATAAGGCAGATGAAGGCATCAATGTTTGCAGTGTTCCCAAGGAGGTCAGGGTCTCCAGGGCAGCCCATGAGGTTTCTAATGCATCCTGTTGTAGTCTGAATGGAACATTCCCTGTAAAGTTTTCAGAAGGACAAAATATCTCTTCAAAACTGTACTGAATCAGTGCTGAATGTTTTACTGGAGACCTTCAAGGTGATCAGTGTTTTTTTAAAAACTGAATTCATATTTTGTAGGTATTTCAAACCTAAGGTGCTGAATAAAAATCAGACTGAGAAAAACCTCTTGATGACTGATTTATTTTGCTGTCTGCGCACACGGAAACCCTAGGCAATGGCACAGAGGTCAAACTGTATGGCAGCACTTTTGTCATATCAGTGGTTATTAGTCAATGGATTTGTGAAGGGTTGGACATGTCTGACTAACATTTTTTCATGGAAACCACTAACGAGATGATTAAAAGGAGTGGCCATGGTCATTTTCTTCATGGGCTTCCAGAAGGCATTAGATTTTTATTTCAAGACATTATAAACAAAAATGAGAGTACCTGGAAGAAGGAGATAACCTTGGGAAATGTGTTAATAGTTGATTGGGTGGTAGAAGATGGGAAATGGGGATTGTACTCAGATTGACGAAGTGTGACAAGTGGTGATGCCTAGAGACTGTTACTGGGGTCTTGGTATGTCATCATATTTATTAGTGACTTGGGATGAAGGATTAGAGATAAAAACAGAAATTTCTTGTCAAACTCAGCAGTTCTGGCAGCATCTGTGGAGAGAGAAACAGAGTTTAATGGGTTCTGAAGAAGAGTTATATTGGACTCTCAAACATTAACTCTGTTTCTCTCTCCACAGATACTGCCAGGCCTGCATTTCCAACATTTTCTGTTTTTATGTCTGATCTCCAGCCACAGTATTTTGCTGTTATTGAAGGATTAGAGAGTTAGGTGGCACAGTAAATTGTTTCGATGGGAGCAAAATGTTACAAATGGACCTGGGTTTGGGAGTCAGAAAAATGGTGTCAGATGGAGTTCAATTTGGGGAAGTGTGAGGTAATTCACGTTGGTTCTAGGAAAGACAATTAGATTATTGTTTGATGGTGAGAGAGCAGAAGGAGCACAAAAATTTAGGTAAATAAAAGCTATTGCATGGGTAAAACAAAAATCAAAAAGGCTAATGAAATGTTGGAATTTATCTAAAGAGGGCTGGAATACAGAGAGAAAGAAATTAAGTTTCACTTTTACAGAATCTTGTTCAGGCCCTATCTGGAGGGTTGCATTTAGTTCTGCAACACCACACCTCAAGAAGACTATGCTGGACTTGGAGAAGGTAGAGAGAAGATTCAACAGAATGATACCAGGGGCTTAAAAGGTTAAAATATGAGTACAGGTTGTATAAACTTGGGTTATGTTTCTTTGCTTTATACAAGGATCATGAAAAATCTAATTGGGATGTTTAAAATGAGAAAGGGATTTGATAGATAAACAGAAACAATTTCCTCTGGTGGGGAATTAGAACAAGGGGGAAGCAACTTAAAGTTAGAGCTAGACCATTCAGGACTGAAATCAAGAAGCATTTTATCACACAAAGAGTGGCCTGCATATTGCTATATATCTACAGATATTACAGAACACACATTGCCAATGGAGGCATCCTGTACAAACAGTATGAATTGCCAAGTATTATTTTGGTCAAACTGTCACAACACATCAGCTTCAATGTTTGCTACTAAAGGCCAGTGAGTCTCTCAGTGGTAGGGAAACTATTGGAGAAAATTCTGAAGGAGAGAATCTATCTCCACTTGGAGAGGCAAGGTTTGATCAGGGATAGTCAGCATGGTTTTGTCAAAGGGAGGTCATGCCTAACAAATTTGATTGAATTTTTTGAGGAGGTGACCAGGTGTGTAGATGAGGGTAGTGCAGTTGATGTAGTCTATATGGATTTCAGCAAAGCCTTTGACAAGACCCACATCAGAGGCTTATAAAGAAGGCAAATGCACATGGGATACAGGGTAATTTGATAAGGTGGATTCAAAATTGCCTTAGTTGTAGGAGGCAGAGGGTGATAACAGAAGGATGCTTTAGTGACTGGAAGCCAGTGTCCAGTGGCGTACCATTGGGATCTGTACTGGGTCTGCTATTATTTGTCATTTATATAAATGACATGAATGACTATGTGGGGGATACGATTAGTAAGTTTGTGGATGACACAAAGATTGGCTGGGTGGTTAACAGTGAGGTTGAGTGTCTTGGGCTACAGGAAGATATTGACGGGATGGTCAAATGGGCAGATAAGTGGCAGATAGAATTTAACCCTGAAAAGTGTGAGGTGATACACTTTGAAAGGAGTGATTTGACAAGGAAGTATTCAATGAACGACATGACACTAAAAAGTTCTGAGGAACAAAGGGACCTTGGCGTGTGTGTCCATGGATCTCTGAAGGCGGAGGGGCATGTTAATGGGGTGGTGACAAAGGCATATGGGACACTTGCCCTTATCAATTGAGGCAGAGAATACAAAAGGAGTGGGATCATGTTGGAGTTGTATGGAACCTTGGTGAGGCCACAGCTGGATTTCTGTGTGCAATTCTGGTCGCCACATTATAGGAAGGATATGATTGCACTGGAGGGGGTGCAGAGGAGATTCACCAGGATGTTGCCTAGGATGAAATATTTAAGTTATGAAGAAAGGTTGTAAATACTGGGTTGTTTTCGTTGGAGCAGAGAAGACTGAGGGGCGACCTGATCGAGGTGTACAAGATTATGAGGGGCATGGACAGGGTGGATAGGGAGCAGCTGTTCCCCTTAATTGAAGAGTCAGTCACAAGGGGATATAAATTCAAGGTGAGGGGCAGGAGGTTTAGGGGGGATGTGAGGAAAAACTTTTTAACCCAGAGGGTGGTGATGATCTGGAATGTACTGCCGGGGAGGGTGGTGAAGGTGGGTTGCCTCACATCCTTTAAAAAGTACCTGGATGAGCACTTGGCATGTCATTACATTCAAGGCTATGGGCCAAGTGCTGGTAAATGGAATTAAGTAGGTAGGTCAGGTGTTTCTCAAGTGTCGGTGCAGACTCGATGGGTCAAAGGGCCTCTTCTGCACTATGTGATTCTGTGATTCATGCAAATATACATGTCTAACCACTACACACACACACACACACACACGCACACACACAAACACACAACCATCTATGAAAGCAAAGCAATCAAAGCTTTTTGTAAAGATTCCCCAACAACCCAGGGGCTCCTATCCCACATCTGGCATTATTCGTACCAGTACTTACACCCTGCCTTTATCCCCTTACATATATTTGAATGTAGCTGATTGTATTTAATGGACATGCCTCAAGGCAAATACAAACTCAGTGAAAGCTCCTCATGTTAATGACTCAGGCAGCAGTGAAAGAGAAAACCCAACAAGAAAAAGAAGATGAAAGTGGAGATTGTTTAAGCACAGTGATTGGATTGAAAATGTACATTATATATATATATATATATATATATATGGGGAAATAAGAACTAAATGCAGCTTTTAAAAATTCTTTCACAAGATGTGAGCATTGTTGGCTAGGCCAGCATTTGTTGCCCATCCCCATTTGTCACAGGAACATAAGTTTTAGAAGCAGGAATAGGCCATTCAGCCCCTCAGGCCAGTTCCACCATTCAATAAAATCTTGGCTGATCTGATCGTGGCCTCAACTCCACTTTCTTGTCTGTCCCCCATAATATTTTGGCTCCTTTGTTGATCAAAAATCTATCTGAATCAGCCTTGAATATATCCAATGGCTCAACCTCCACTACTTCCTGGGGAAGAGTATTCCACAGGCTAATGATCCTCAAAGAAAAAAATTTTCCTTATCTCAGTCTTAAAATGGATGCTCCCTAATTTTTAAACTGTCTCTCTTTGTTCTAGCCTTTCCCACAAGGGGAAACATCCTCTCAGCATCCACCCTGTCAAGTCCCCTCAGGAACTTAAATGTTTCAATGTCCCTGAGAAGGTGGTGGTGAGCTGTCTTCTTGAACTGCTGCAGTCCATGTGGTGTAGGTACACCCACTGACAGATAAAAGATAAGTGTTTGTTCTGTTTGCCCCTTGCGTTGTTCCGTTGCTGGTGAAGTTAAATTCTGAGAGGGTGTTCAGATTTTTAAAACAAAAGAAAAAGCCAACAGCAATAAAACGATAAAACTCTTGATCAACGATCACTGAAAACAAACATTACAAGTGGAAACACAGTTGACAGTGAACTGAATGAAGGAGGGGAAAGTACATGATTCCCTCTGTAAAAAAAAATTGTCAAAAACAGGCATGTTAAAAGCAAGTCTTAAAGGAAATAGAATTAAACCAAGACTTGTCAGTTTTAAAAATCAGTTGGACAGGTTTTGATAAGCTTACAGGAAACATTAAATGCAGCTTGGGTGGTGTGCTTGAACATTGAAAACAATCTAAACATCTTTACTGGAGATATTTCCAGTAATTGAACAAAGAACACCGAGATTAGTATAGAGCTTTGATGAGGTTTTTAAAAAAGACACTTCCTCTAGCTGGGGAGAGAAGTCACGGTGTAACTAATCTGAAATTCATAGATAGGACTTTCCATTTACTAATGACGATCTACATTATAATTATATTTGTTGGATCCCTTCAAATCTTCCCACAGACCCCAGTTGAAAACTCCTGATGTACAGCAAAACTCAAATGGATATGATGACACATGCACGCAACATAGAGCAACATTAGAGGGGAGGATTTGTGAGTTGAATGCATACAAGGATGTAAAGTAACAATTCTAGGTGAAAGCTGTGGGTGCAAGGAGTGCCCTTCAGGCCTTTAAGACAGCGTGAAGAAGGTAACTGTAAAAAACATTCATTTTTACTACAAAATATAACTCATAGTTGGTTCTTTCATTGTAGCTGACTAGCCAACGTCATTAAACATTTCCCTGGATTGCTGCTAGCTTCAATAGGGATGGCATTCATGCCTTTCTTCAACATATTCAAGATAGCCACTGTCTCTCAATCCCCCATGGCTGATCTTATTGGAGACCTGTGATGTGCAACACAGAGGAGGATCCCTTTCCTTTGCCTGGCTTCCTACGGGAGATTTTCTGCTGCCCCATCGGAGAAAGGGGATGTTTGCCAGTTGCCTGGACTCTTTTATCACAATTCATATTTGCACAGAAGCTGACTTACTCCCAGTTTCTGAAAGCCCATCCCTTTAAGATGCTGCAAGACTTTAAGTGGTGATTCCCATTTGATGCTCCTGGTATGTGCTGGGAGCATAGATTCAGAAATGGTGCATCCTTAGCCCATGATTTATAACTGCTAAAATTATGGGATGTAATATTATGTCCTGGAGGTGTTGTTCTCCAGAAAGCCAGGTAGGTAAGGATATTTAAACACTTTTATAAATATTTATTCACAGACATACACATTACAAGCATGCATCCCCTAAACTCAAACCTCACTTCCAGTCTGTTCCTATTTATAGAAGTTAAAGTGAATACTAATTAATATTTGCCACTTGTATCCAATTAAACACAATTAATATACAACTGACAGATTGCCTTCTTGATCTTTAGGTGTCAACTGTGGCTCAATTGGCAGTACACTTGCCTCTGAGCCAAAAGGATTGAGCACAGAGATCAAGGCTGACACTTCAGTGTAGTATGAAGAGAGAGCTCTGCTTAAGAGGTGCTGTCTTTCGGGCAAGACTTTAAACTGAGGGCCCATTTTCCCTCTCAGGCTTTTGAAAAAGGTTCCATGGAACTATTTTGAAGATGGGCAGATAAGTTATCCCTAGTATCCTGCCCAATACTCATACTTCAAACAGCATCACAAAAAAAATCAGATTGCCTGGTCATTGTCACATTGCTATCTCTTTGGGCAGTTACAGAAACACTTCTCCCCGAAAAGGATCATCCCAGCAGAAATGAGGCTTTTATGTCAATTGATCTACACTCCCATGAAAATGTGGCCAAAAGATTGAAAAAAACAAACTTAAATTACTTTTTTAGCTGAGGGAGAGTCCACAGTAACATATGTATCTTTTTTTTGCAAAAATATACTTTATTCATAAAATATCTTCAACAACATTCCAAACCATTTCAAAATCACCATCACAACAATACAATCAGGTTCAACTTTTACAACATGTATCACAAAATGCATCAATACAATAAATGAATATTACAATCATTCGCAGACATTCATTTTGAGTTTTGCAGCACCAGGGGCTCTCAACAGTTCCCAGCCCCTCGGTGCTCTGAGGCAGAAAGGTCTTAGACAGCAGCCTTTCCCCATTGCACCTTTGCGGCGGCTGCCCCAAGCTTTAGTGCATCCCTCAGCACGTAGTCCTGGACCTTGGAATGTGCCAGTCTGCAACACTCGGTCGGGGACAACTCTTTACACTGGAAGACCAACAAGTTTTGGGCAAACCAAAGAGCATCTTTCACCGAGTTGATGATCCTCCAGCTGCAGTTGATGTTTGTCTCGGTGTGTATCCCTGGAAACAGTCCGTAGAGCACAGTGTCCTGTGTCACAGAGCTGCTCGGGATGAACCTCGACAGAAACCACTGCATCTCTCTCCAGACCTTCTTTGCAAAGGCACAATCTACAAGTGCCCTCGAGGTGGCTGTGGTGGGGAAGAGACCGTTGTTCACAGTAACACATGTATCGCCCAGTCACTCTTCAAAACACTTCATAAGTAGCCTCACTTTAGCCTTGTAAGTCCCACCTTATATGTGACAAAGCTGGTTAACCCTTATCTGGTACCTCCAAACTCTCTCCAGTTATCTAATTCCATTTGTTTTGCTTCTCTGATTTGTTTACCCTCAGGTTTATTGGCCATTAAAGCTTCACAATCATGAGTACTTCTGTCTCTAGGTCTGTTCTGAGACTGTTTTGTGGCCTTTATTCCGTTGTCTAATTTTTTCAATCTATGGCCTCTACTTCCGCTTTTAGGTCTGTTGGAAATGTGACTGTGAAGTCTCCCTCTTGCACTATGGGAGGTACAGAGTCATTTTCTAACACCAGAGTCACTCCCAGACCCACAATCAATACTTGTACTGAGGTTTCTTACTCTCTATTTTTTTTACCCCAGTCTGCCAGTCCACAGACATCACTTCTTGGCCACTACCCCGAACATTCAACCAATAGTTAAAACTACCAGGAGCTTTTCCTGCAGGTATCAGAATTGTTGCATTTCTCCATTCACTAAATCCCCCTGGAATATATGTTCACCAAGTACCCACTCTGGGCAATTGGCCTGTGGATGTAATGGATCTCTGTCAGCAGGTGATCAAATTCCCAGAAATGAGTTCCAAACATGAAGCTGGAGACAATGGAATAGAAAAATTCTATGCGCTACATGCCTTATTCTGCTCTCTAATGAGTCTTAATAATAGGTATTGTCAATCACTCGAGTTTTTGCCCAATTATTAAATTGAGATTGATTCTGGGTGACCTCCTTATGGGTCAGGTGGGTACAAATTGGGCATCTGCCACTTCTTAGCAGTCTTAACTTCTGGATGTAATATCTCAAGCAGTGGAAACATGTTCTACAGTTAACAGCTTCTTAAACACATAGCACCAAACAATTTTGCTATCCTAAAGGTTATCACGCAAGGTTTTGGCAATAATTTAGCCCCTCACTGGTTGCCACCACTCGAGAAACCTGGAGTAATTGTAGGAACACTGCAAGGTGTAATCTTTATCTCATTTCTTTCTTTATAATCAGCCAAATTGAACCACTGTGTAGTAACTAAGAATGAGAGCAGCAAAATAACTTCCTCACTCCAGACTATGGGCTGCAAGTTCTGGTGAAGTGGTAATTGAGTCAGATTGTCACTCTGCTTGAAAGTGCTTACCTGGAAATCCAAGAGATCCTACCTAGACGAGTGGGGGGGTGGGGGGATGGTGGAGGAAAGTCATGTGGGGCGGGGGTAGTCGGAAAGGAGCTGGTGAGGAATCCCATGGGGGTTAGTTTAGGTGGTGGGGGGCAGGGATGAAGTCCCGTGGGGGGGATAGTCAGAGTAGGGGGTAGTCAGGGAGATGACTCCATGCAGGTAGGGAGTCAGGGTGGGGGTGTTCCATGGGGGGGTGGGGGTGAGTCCCATTGCTGGTGGGGGGGGGGGCAGATGGTCAGGGAGGCGGGGTGGGGAATTCCATCAGGAGGTCAGGACGTGTAGTCGGAATGGGTAGGGTGGGGGAGGGTGAGTCCCATGCTAGGACATGTGTTCTTGCGAATTGTGTAGCTATGGAAGTAGAGAGGGCTTTAAGCTAAACAAGGAGGGTGAGGGATCAAGCTTGGGTAGATGTGGCAAATCAAGGGATAGATTCAAAGCAGGAGGCTATATTAGTAATATGGAAAATGAAGGTGATAGAATAGCAGGAAGGGCCAGAGAGATAAAACCCAAGAATACACCAATAGTCAAGACTAGATGTTACAAAGATAACAAAAATACAAAACTAAAGGCTCTATATTTGAATGCGTGTAGCATTCCTAACAAAGTAAATAAATATGATCTGATAGCCATTACAGAGACGTGGCTGCAGGACGACAAAGATTGAGTCCTGAATATAGAGGGGTATATGACATTCAAGAAGAATAGGAAGCTAGGTGAAGGTGGTGGAGTAGCACTGTTGTTCAGAATTGGCATTGGTGCAGCAGTTAGAGATTACCTCGGTTCAGGAGATCAGGATGTAGAATCAGTTTGGGTGGCGATGAGGAATAGTAAGGGAAAGAAGTCAATAATAGAAGTGCCTACTGCCCCTCTAACAGTAACCACAATGTAGGACAAAGTATATGTGAAGGAATATTGGGTGCTTGTGATAAAGGGACAGCAGTAGTCACAGGTGATTTTAATCTATATATGAACTGGAAAAATCAGATTGGCAGTAATAGCCTGGATGAGGAGTTCTTAGAATACTTTCAAGATAGTTTCTTTGAGCAGCACATTCTGGAACCAACCAGAGAGCAGGTTATGTTAGACTTGTTATTGTGTAATGTAGCAGGATTAATTGATGACCTCAGAGTAAAGGCACCCCTAGGTAGCAGTGACCACAACATGATTGAATTTTACATCCAGTTTGAAAAGGAGAAGAGTGGGTCTAAGACTAGTATATTAAATTTAAGTAAAATAAAAAAAATTAAATTAAATTAAACTTAAATGTGGGGATGAAAGCTGAGCTAGCTGAAGTAAACTGGGATACTAGGCTAGGGGATAGGTCAATAGAGAAACAGTGGCAGACATTTAAGGGGATATTTCAGAGTATTCAGAATAAGTACATTCCTACTATAAAGAAAAATTCTAAAGGGAGGACTCACCGTCCACAGTTAACGAAAGAAGATAAGGAAAATCAAACTTAAAAAAAGCATATAACTGTGCAAAAATGAGTGGCAGGTCAGATGATTGGTCAGAATATAAAGAATGGCAGATTATGACTGAAAGATTAATCAGGAAAAAGAAATTAGACCTTGAGAGGAAGCTAGCTAGAAATGTAAAAACGGATAGCAAGAGTTTTTATGGGTATTTAAAAAGGAAAAAATAAAATAAGGTTTTTTTAATTGATTTACAGGATGTGGGCATCGCTGGCTAGACCAGCATTTATTGCCCACCCCTAATTGCCCTTGAGAAGGTGGTGGTGAGCTGCTGCCTTGAACCACTGCAGTCCATGTGGTCTTGGTACACCCACAGTGCTGTTAGGGAGGGAGTTCCAGGATTTTGACTCAGTGACACTGAAGGAACGTCGATATATTTCCAAGTCAGGACGGTGAGTGGCTTGGAGGGGAACTTCCAGGTGGTGGTGTTCCCACCTATCTGCTGCTCTTGTCCTTTAAGATGGTGGTGGTCATGAGTTTGGTAGGTGCTGTCTGAGGAGCCTTGATGAATTCTTGCAGTGCATCTTGCAGATGGTACACACTGCTACTACTGTTCAGCAGTGTTGGAGGGAGTGAATGTTGTGGATGTGGTGCCAATCAAGCGGGCTGCTTTGGCCAGGATGGTGTTGAGCATCTTGAGTATTTTTGGAGCTGCACTCATCCAGGCAAGTGGAGAGCATTCCATCACACTCCTGACTTGTGCCTTGAAGATGGTGGACAGGCTTTGGGGAGTCAGGAAGTGAGCTACTCGTCGAGGATTCCTAGCCTCTGACTTGCTTGTAGCCACAGTATTTATATGGCTAGTCCAGTTCACTTTCTGGTCAATGGTAACCCCCCCCAGGATGTTAATAGTGGGGGATTCAGTGATGGTAATGCCATTAAATATCAAGGGGTGATGGTTAGATTCTCTCTTGTTGGAGATGGTCATTGACTGGCACTTGGGTGGTGAGAATGTTACTTGCCACTTGTCAGCCCAAGCGCTAATATTGTCCAGGTCTTGTTGCATTTTTACATGGACTGCTTCCATATCTGAGGAGTAGTGAGTGGTGCTGAACATTGTGCAATCATCAGTGAATATCCCCACTTCTGAACTTATGATGGAAGGAAGATCATTAGTGAGGCAGCTGAAGATATTTGGGCTGAGGACACTACCTTGAAGAACTCCTGCAGTGATGTCCTGGAACTGTTGATCCTCTAGAGAGTGACAGTGTGGAGTTAATAGTAGATAATAAGGGAATAGTGGATAAAATGAACAAATATTTTGCTTCTGTCTTCTCTATAGTGGATACAAAAAATATTCCAGTAATAGCTGTAAATCAGGAAATGGAAGGGAGAATGGAACATGATGAAACTACAGTCAGTAGGGAAGCAGTACTGAGCAAACTGATGGAGCTGCAGCTGACAAGTCTCTGGGTCCTAATGGACTTCACCTTAGAGTTTTAAAAGAGGTGGCTAATGAGGTAGTAGATAGTGCTAATTTTCCAAATTTCCCTAGATTCTGGAAAGGTTCCATCAGGCTGGAAAGTAGCAAATGTAACCCCTATATTCAAAAAGGAAGGGAGGCAGAAAACAGGAAACTGTAGGCCAGTTAGCTTGATGTCTTTTGAGGTGTTAAAATTGATCATTAAGAGGCTGGGCACTTAGAGAAACTCAAGGTAATCAGGAAGAGTCAGCATGATTTTATGAAAGAAAAATCATGTTTAACCAATTTATTAGAGTTCTTTGAATGAGTAACATGTGCTGTGTATAAAGGGGAGCCTGTAGACGTACTGTACTTGGATTTCCAGAGGGCATTTGATAAGGGGCCACATCAGAGGACAGAGAAAGGATGTTTCCTCTTGCAGGTGAATCCAGAACTAGTGGGCACTGTTCTAAAATTAAGGGTCACCCTCTTAGGACAGGGATGAGGAGAATTTTTTTTCTCCCAGAGGGCTGTGTGACTTTGCAACTCTCTGCCTCAGAAGGTGGTGGAATATTTTTAAGGCAGAGATAGATTCTTGTTAGGCAAGAGAATCTAAGGCTATCAGAGACAGATGGGAATGTGGAATTCAAAACACAAGAAGATCGGCCATGACCTTATTGAATGGCAGATCAGGCTTGAGGGGCCGAATGTCCTACTTCTGTTCCTTTTTCATATGTTCGTATGTATGTTTATATGAGTCCTGTGGTTGGGGTGGAAGGTTGTCAGGGGTGGGGGGGGGGTGGAGTCCCATGGGGGGATAGTCAGTGGAGGGACAGTGAGTCCTGAGGGCTTGGGGTGTGGGGTAGGAGTCCCGGAGGAGGGGCGGGTGGTTGCCAGGTGTTGTGGGTGAGCCCTGTGATGGGAGGGGCTAGCCAGTGGCGGGGATAGGGGTAATCCTGCAAGGGTGTGGAGTCGCAGGGTGGTATTGGGGGTTCTGTGGGGTTGGGTGGAGTCCCCTGGGTGTTTAGGGTGTGGCGGCTGTCCCATGTTGGGCCGGTGTTGGTCTGTACCATAGCTATCCAGAAGCTAGAAGTGACTATAATTCTTCTAGCTTTTTCTAGGTAACTATTGATACAACACAGTCAGAACCATCTTAAGATTGCGATTTAAATTGCATTTTCAAATGGTTCCCAATGCAGGGGAATCGCCCAATGGAAGTTTACACCACCGGTCAATTAATTGCCATCCTTACCTGGGATTTTCCAGTGGTGGGGGAAGCAGGGAGCTGGGGAGAACGAGGTGGGTGGGCAGCAACGGCTTTGCAGTGCAACATTGGTTTACCCTCACAGTTACACTGTCCCAAACCCTCTATGTCATGCAATGAGTCAAGACACAGCAGTGAAGGAACTTAGACTCATATGGCAACTTTCACAATCTCAAAATTTCTCAAAGCGCTTTGCAGCCAATGAAGTATTTTTGAAATGTAGCTATTGTCATTATGTAGGAAATGTGGCAGTCAAATTGTACTCAGCAAATCCAGCATTGTACTAATTTTTAAAAAAATCATTCATGGGATGTGGGCTTCGCTGGCTGGGACAGCATTTATTGCCCCATTCCTAATTGTCCTTGAGAAGGTGGTGGTGAGCTGCCTTCTTGAACCACTGCAGTCCATGTGGTGTCAATATACCCACAGTGCTGTTAGGAAGGGAGTTCCAGGATTTTGACCCAGTGACAGTAAAGCGATGGTGATATATTTCCAAGTCAGGATGATGATTGGCTTGGAAGGGAACTTCCAAGGGTGATGTTCCCATGTGTCTGCTGCCCTTGTCCTTCCAGACGTTAGTGGTCGTGGGTTTGGAAGGTGCTTTCTGAGAAGCCTTGGTGAATTCCTGCAGTGCATCTTGTAGATAGTACACACTGCTGCTACTGTGCGTCAGTGGTGGAGGGAGTGAATGTTTGTGGGTGTGGTGCCAATCATGCCAGCTGTTTTGTCCAGGATGGTATCCAGCTTCTTGAGTGTTGTGGGAGCTGCATTCATCCAGACAAGTAGAGAGTATTCCACCACACTCCTGATTTGTGCCTTGTAGATGGTGGACAGGCTTTGGAGAGTCAGGAGGTGAGTTACTCATCACATAATTCCTAGCCTCTGACCTGCTCTTGTAACCGCAGTAGTTATATGGCTAGTCCAGTTCAGTTTCTGGTCAATGGTAACCCCCAGGATGTTGATAATGGGGGATTCGGTGGTGGTAACGCCATTGAACATCAAGGGGGGATGGTTAGATTCTCTCTTGTTGGAAATGGTCATTGCCTGGGTGGTGCAAATGTTACTTGCCACTTGTCAGCCCAAGCATAAATATTGTCCGGGTCTTGCTGCATTTGGACGTGGACTGCTTCAGTATCTGAGGAGTCACGAATGGTGTTGAACATTGTGCAATCATCAGTGAACATCTCCATTTCTGACCTTATGATGGAAGGAAGGTCATTGATGAAGCAGCTGAAGATGGTTGGGCCTAGGACACTACCCAGAGGAACTCCTGCAGTAATGTCCTGGAACTGAGATGACTGACCTCCAACAACCACAACCACCTTCCTTTGTGCTAAGTACGATTCCAATCAGTGGAGAGTTTTCCTCCTGATTCCCATTGACTCTAGTTTTGCTGGGCTCCTTGATGCTACATTCAGTCAAATGCTGCCTTGATCTCAAGGACAGTCACTCTCACCTCACCTCGGGAATTCAGCTCTTTTGTCCATGTTTGAACCGAGGCTGTACTGGACATCAGGTTTACAAGGCAAACTGGACATCAGTGAGCAGGCTATTGTTAAGCAAGTGCCGCTTGATAGCACTGTTGATGGCCCCTTCCATTACTTTACTGATGATGGAGAGTAGACTGATGGGGCAGTAATTGTCCGGGTTGGATTTGCCCTGCTTTTTGTGTACAGGACATACCTGGGCAATTTTCCACATAGCCAGATAGATGCCAGTGTTGTAGCTGTACCGGAACAGCTTGGCTAGGGGCACGGCAAATTCTGAGCACAAATCTTCAGTACTATTGCCGGAATATTGTCAGGCCCCATAGCCTTTGCCCTATCCAGTGCCTTCAGCTTTTTATTGATATTACGTTGAATCAAAATGGCTGAATACTGGCATCTGTGATGCTGGGGACCTCTGGAAGAGGCTGAGATGGATCATCCGCTTGGCACTTCTGGCTGAAGATTGTTGCAAATGCTTTGGCCTTATCTTTTGCACTGCTGTGCTGGGCTCATCCATCATTGAGGATGGGGATATTCGTGGAGCCTCCTCCTCCAGTGAGTTGTTTAATTGTCCACCACCATTCACAACTGGATGTGGCAGGACTGCAGATCTTAGATCTGATCTGTTGGTTGTGGGATCGCTTAGCTCTGTCTATCTCTTGCAGCTTATGCTGTTTGGCACGCAAGTAGTCCTGTGTTATAGCTCACCAGGTAGACACTTCAGTTTTAGGTATGCCTGGTGCTGCTCCTGGCATGTCCTTCTGCACTCTTCATTGAATCAGGGTTGATTATCTGGCTTGACGGTAGTGGTAGATTGGGGGATATGCCAGGCCATGAGGTTACAGATTGTGTTCGAGTACAATTCTGCTGCTGCTGATGGCCCACAGATAACCAGATAATCTGCTTTACTGATGGTCAAGGAATAAACACATGTATAGGTCGACGTAGAAATGCCATGCAACTCAAATACACAGTGGCACATCCGCCAATGGTAATCAGCCTTGTTTTGCTCAATAGATTAACCACAAGCAACATTGGGCCTCTAAGCAGAGATTAGTACAGTGAGACTCTGTCCACATGATTGGGACAGCAGGTGAACAATCCAGGAATTAACTGCAGTGTTGGCACAGTATGTTCAATGGCAGGACTGCACTCCCCTCTCATGACTTGCCTGGCTGACTGAGTCCCAGGATTGACTTTCTGTCTTTCTCACTCTGAAATGTCTTTTAGGAGATAGTTTGGTCACAATTTCTTCCTCACAGTTCAGGCTGGTGTTTTCTGTTCTGCCCATTAATGTTAGGCAAGTTAACAATTCAACAACTCAAAATCTAGTAAGCATTTGAAGAAGCTACCTCACCATTAGGATGCCTCTTAAAGAGGGTAGTTACCTCTAGTCATAACTCTGCTCATAACCTTGATAAACACAGGAATAATCCAGCTTAATTTCACAGAGCGGGGTTGGTGGCATGGGGGTGGGGCAGAGGGGATCAATTCGCATTCAACCCCAGAAACAAAGGTACAAAGACAAATACTCTTTCATGCCAAATAGGTTCAATTCTTTTCAACAACTCTTCAATCTGGTTTGCCTTGTTTCCCTTTACTTGTGTTGACTTCTGGCTTGATGAGCCATTTATTTTATGAGTGACTTGAAGGTCGTCAGTATTTTTTTTCTGGAAACTATTTATTTAGAATAACTTACATCCAAGATCCCAAGTTAAGTACATTATTCTCTGGGCACAAACTGTTCTGCATCTTGATCCCTTGGAGCTGCTTGGTCATTTGACCCTGATGTCATGTGTACATCATCATTATCTAATTAACATAACTATTAGCCCTTTACTCTACACACTCTTTATAAAGCCCAAGTTGATCAAGGAGTTAATACTGCTCCCAGATCATGCACTCTTGCACTTCTGAGGAGAACCCAGGAAGGACCTTCTTTTCTAGCAAATGATCAAGGCTTCACTACTCTAAGCTCTAAAACACTCTTTCTTGTTTCTCTGTTTTATTATTATTACTCCTCAGAACTTTACTCCTACATTTCTCCTAAGTTTCAAATGTTTAGTCCAACATGCTTTCTCTCCTCTTTCACCTCCACTGTCCTCAAACTTAAAAGATTTACCATAACTGGCCATTTAAACTTTGAAATCCCATACTGTGGCACTTAAGGGTCAAACAGATTCCTGTGGATTTACCTGTCACAAAATACAACTCAAGAGTTTCCAGCTCCATTAGATTGGCACAACATACCATGTGAAGGTGTAGGTACAAACCCTACACGGAAACTTACGGGTAATGAATGCAAACATTACTTCCTACAACTGGAGAACTTCTGCAGTCTCGATATTCGTTTGAGGAAGACAGTCGTGCACTTGTGGGCATGAAGCAAAGTTAGCATCATTATCACAACATGCATGCTAAACATTTCAAGCAATACACCCTGATGATACTGTGCAGATGAAATTCCCTGGTCAGTGTACTTGGAGCACTGACACGTTAATAAGTGTGGTGGATCTGAGAAACTACGCTAAACAAGTCAGACTCCTCAAACCGCAGGAATTGCTGTCAATTGATTTATGCTGACAAGCCATTTGTAAACAACATGCCTGGGGTTGAGGGCATTTCTGAAACTCAGGTTCCATGGTAACCCTTTGAATGCTCCACATTCTCCAAATCAAGAGGCAACATCAGAAACTCCAAGTTATCAATTGGAGATCTGGAAAACAGTGCGAGGCTCCAGCTCAATTAAAGATTGATGCATTTTTATATTTGTGGTTGTGTTTTGTTTTCAGATAAATTTTAGAGTCTCACTACGGATGCTTTACTTGAACCCTGAAATGGTTAGATAGCAAACCTTTTTCTGTGAAAGTTGTGATGTAGGCCACTTGTTTTCTGCATGGGTGTGTTGTCTGTGTTATGGTCATGTGTCATGTGGCTCTCTCCTGTAGGGTGCATGTACATATGGCATACGGCTCAGCACTAGCTCTTGCAATTCATGTATGTTTAACATGTTTAGCTAATTAATAAAATTGATACATTTTCTAACAACACATGGCTTTGACTACACTCTAAGGAGGGATCAACGGCTACCTTATGTAACCTCTAGCAGAAAATGCAGGATTTGTCATGGGGGATGAGGTGATGGGTGATGAGTAAATAAACAGGGAATTCAGAGCTAGATACTCAATTTGACATTGATAAATATAGCTGGATATGGGTTATGACAGTGAACAACAGCATCCTCAGGCAGCATTGCACGCTTAACATCAGCAATACTTTTAATAGTTGCCCCTGGAGATTGCTTCTGCAGCTGATGCTAAAGACTGGACTAGCTTTGAGAAAAATAACAATCACCATCCCTCAAGCTTCACTTCCTTCATATAGGATGATGAAAATCATTTCCTACATGCATTGTACAATGATTCCACCAAGCTGTCAACACCAATAAGATGGTAAGATTGATATTTATGATCAATGACAATTCCAGTTCCAGGCTCAACGCCCACTCCAGGGCTTAAGCACAAAAATCAAGACTGACACTCAATTGTAGTATTGGAGGTGCATTGCAGAGTTTGAAGTGCTGCCTTTCAGATGAGACATTAAGCCTTGGCCCTGTCTGCCTGCTTAGGTAGATGGACATATGAACATATGAACAAAAATAAAAATACCTGGAAAAACTCAGCAGGTCTGACAGCATCTGCGGAGAGGAACACAGTTAACGTTTCGAGTCCAAATGACTCTTCATCAGAACTAAGGAAAAATATAAAAGAGGTGGAATATAAGCAGGTTTAAGGGAGGAGTGGGACAGCTAGAGCTGGAGAGAGGGCCAGTGGAGGTTGCCAAAAGATGTCATAGACAAAAGGACAAAGAGGTATTGACGGTGGTGATATTAACGAAGAAATGTGCTAATGCGGACATTAAGGGTAGAAAGTAGGATGAGCAAGGGACAGATAGCCCTAGTGGGGGTGGGGTGGGGGATATTGAAAGGGGGTGGGGATGGAGGAGAGAGTTCATGATCTAAAGTTGTTGAACTCAACATTCAGTCCAGAAGGCTGTAAAGTACCGAGTCGGAAGATGAGGTGCTGCTCCTCCAGTTTGCACAGAGCTTCACTGGAACATTGCAGCAGGCCAAGGACGGATATATGGGCATGAGAGCAGGGTAGAGTGTTGAAATGGCAAGTGACAGGGAGGTCTCTCTCCAATGTAGAGGAAACTGCATTGGGAGCAGCGAATGCAATAGACTAAATTGAGGGAAGTGCAAGTGAAATAAGTGCAAGTGAAATGCTGCTTCACCTGAAAGGAGTGTTTGGGCCCTTGGATGGTGAGGAGGGGGGAAGTAAAGAGGCAGGTATTGTACCTTCTACGGTTGCATGGGAAGGTGCCAAGGGAGGGGGTTGAGCTGTAGAGGATGATGGAGGAGTGGACCAGGGTGTCCTGGAGGGAATGATCCCTGCAAAATGCCGCCAGGGGGATGAAAGAAAAACGTGTTTGGTGGTGGCATTATGCTAGAGTTGGCGGAGGATGATCCTTTGAATGCGGAGAATGGTGGGGTGATAAGTGAGGTCAAGGGGGACCCTATCATAGTTCTGGGCGGGAGAGGAACGTGTGAGGGCGGATGCGCAGATGGGCTGGACATGATTGAGGGCCCTGTCAACCACCGTGGGTGGAAAACTCGGTTAAGGAAGAAGGAAGCCATGCCAGAGGAACTGTTTTTGAAAGTGGCACCATCAGAACAGATGCAACGTAGGCGAAAGAACTGACAGAATGGGATGGAGTCCTTACAGGAAGCGGCGTGTGAGGAGCTGTAGTCAAGGTGGTGTGGGAGTTGATAGGCTTGTAATGGATATTGATGGACAGTCTATCACCAGAAATTGTGATAGAGAGGTCAAGGAAGGGAAGGGAAGTGTCAGTGATGGACCACGTGAAAATGATGGAAGTTGGAAACAAAATTAATAATTTTTTCCAGATCCAGCTGAGAGCACAAAGTGGAACCGAAGCAGTCATCGATGTACCAGAGAAAGAGTTGTGGGAGGAGGCCTGAGTAAGACTGGAACAAGGAATGTTCCACATACCCCATAAAGAGACAGGCATAACTGGGGCCCATGCAGGTACCCATAGCCACACCTTTTATTTGGAGGAAGTGAGATGACTTTAAGGAGAAATTGTTCAGTGAGAGAACAAGTTCAGCCAGACGGAGGAGAGTAGTAGTGGATGGGGATTGTTCGGGCCTCTGTTCAAGGAAGAAGCTGAGAGCCCTCAGACCATCCCGGAGGAGAGTGGAGATATAGAGGGATTGGATGTCCATGGTGAAGAGGAGGCGATTGGGGCCAGGGAACTGGAAATTGTTGATATGATGTAGGGCGTGAGAGGAATCACAGATGTAGGTGGGAAGAGACTGGACAAGGGGAGAGAGAATGGAGTCAAAATAGCGAGAAATGAGTTCCATAGGGCAGGAACAGGCTGACACAATCGGTCTGCCGAGACAGTCCTGTTTGTGGATTTTGGATAGGAGGTAGAAGCTGGCTGTCCGAGGTTGGGAGACTATCAGGTTGGAAGCTGTGGAGGGAAGATCTCCAGAGGAGATGAGGTCAGAGGCAGTGTTGGAAACAATGGCTTGATGTTCAGTGGTGGGGTCATGGTCCAGGGGGAGATAGGAGGAAGTATCTGCGAGTTGATGCTCAGCTTCTGCGAGGTAGAGGCCAGACAACAGCATCACCCTTTTCAGCAGATTTGATGACAAAGTCAGGGTTGGACCTGAGAAAACGGGGTGCGGGAAGTTCAGAAAGAAACAGGTTAGAGTGGGTGAGAGGAGCAGAGAAATTGAGACGACTGATGTCACGCCAACAGCTTTCAATGAAAAAATCCAAGAGCAGGTAAAAATCCAGAGGGAGGGGTGCAGGTGGAGGGAGAATATTGTAGGCAGGTAAAAGGATCTGTTGAACGGGGGGAGGACTCTTGCCCAAAGAAGTGAGCACGGAAACAAAAGCGATGGAGGAAGAGTTCAGCATTGTGCTGAGCCCGGAACTCATTGAGGTGAGGTAAATGTATGAAACTGAGTCCTTTGCTGAGCACTGAACGTTCAGCAGCAGAGAGGGGAAGGCCAGAGGGTATGGTGAATACACGGCCGGGGCAAGGATTGGAAGATGGAATGGGGACAGAGGGATGGGCAGGGGTGGAGTGTCCTGGATGGGCATTGGCGTCGATGAGTTGTTGGAGCTTGCCTTCCTTTGCATTTGAAAGACACAAAGTTTCTTGTTGAGGCGTCGGATGAGACAAAGAATAAAATGAAACTGGGGGGCAAGGACAGCTTAGAAATAGGGTGCGTCGGCGCTGCTGGAGGGAGAGGTCGAGTGTGTTTATATGGCGGCGCATGGCACTGAGTGTGGATCTCAGGATGCGACGAGAACAGCAGTCCAAAGGGTGTTGTATGTCCCAGAGATACATGTAATCCTAGGTGGTTTCGAAACATGAGGTGTGGAACTTCAGTTGGAATCCACGTGGAGTAAGTCGGAGACGGAGACAGTCACTGAGGAATGAAATATGGCTGTGAAAGCGAGTTTTAGTAAACACCTTGTCAAACACCAGGCGAGAAATGGAAAGCAATGAAGGTGAACAGGGTAAAAGAGATAGTCGGAAATCCTGTCGAAGAGAAAAGCAATACTTCTTCAAGGTAGGCATTCCTTGAAGAGAGGTGGCAGTCAAATTAAAAATAAGATAAAAGCAAAATACTGCAGATGCTGGAAATCTAGAACAAAAACAAAAATACCTGTAAAACTCAGCAGGTCTGACAGCATCTGCGTAGAGGGATACAGTTAACGTTTCGAGTCCGACTGACCCTACATCAGAACTAAGGAAAAATAGAAGAGGTGAAATATAAGCTGATTTAAGGAGGGTGGGGTGGGGGGGGGGAATGCAAGGGTGGGACAGGTAGAGTTGAATAGAGGGCCAGTGACAGGTGGAGATTGCCAAAAGATGTCATAGACAAAAGGACAAAGAGGTGTTGACGGTGGTGATATTAGCTAAGAAAAGTGCTAACGGGGACATTAAGGGTAGAAAGCAGAACGAGCAAGGGACAGATAGCCCTACTGGGGGTGGGGTGGGGGGGAATCCAAATAGGCTAAAAGATAGAGATATGAACATATGAGTTAGGAGCAAGAGTAGGCCAGTCAGCCTCTCAAGCCTGCTCTGCCATTCAATAAGATCATGGCCGATGTGATTGTAGCCTTAACTTCACCTTCCACTTACCCCCGATAACATTTGAGTCCCTTGTTAGTGAAGAATCTGTCTACCTCTGCTTTAAAAATATTCATTGACCCTGCCACCACCACTCCAAAGAAATACCCTCAAACAAAAAAAAATCTCATCTCCATCTTAAAGGGAAGACCCGTTATTTTTAAACTGTGTCCCCTAGTTCAAGTCTCTCTCACAAGGGTAAAACATCTTTTCAGCATCCACCCTGTCAAGTCTCCTCAGGATCTTATATTTTTCAATAAGGTCACCTCGTCTCAATCTTCTAAACTCCAATGTCCAACCTTCCCTCATAAGATAACCACACCCCCCCACCCCCCCCCCCCCCCCCCCGCCCCACCAAGCCCAGCTATCAGTCGAGTGAACCTTCTCTCAACTGCATTTATATCCTTCCTTAAGACCAAAACCGTATGCAGTACTCTAGCTGTGATCTCACCAAAGGAGCACTATTTTGAAGCACTATGCCTAGTGTCTGACAATATTTATCCCTCAATCAACATCACAAAACAGGTTTTCTGATAATTATCACCATTGTTTGTGGGGGGCTTGCTGTGCTGCCAAAGTTCCTGAAACAGTGACTACACTTCAAAACTAGGTTGACTGTAAAGCACTTTGAAAGGCACTACATAAACGCAAGTCTTACTTTTAATTCATAGATATTTTGTCTCAATTAAAGCTTGGAGTTCCACTACATTTCCTTTTCAACTCATATGGTAAGTATCTTGTTCTGAGGGGAAAGATGTACTGCAGGGCACACTCTCCTCTTGTGCATGTGTTGGGCTGCAGACAGGTAATTCAGTACTAGGATATTGCTGTGATATTGATAAAAATGGCTGGATATGGGTTGCTACAAGTAACAGCAGCATCCTCCGTCAGCGAATCACACTTAAAAATAAGCAACACTTTTTTTAAAAAACTGTGCCTGGAGATTGTTTTCTCAGCTAATGCTAGAGATTGGACTAACTTTGAAAAAAATAAGACTATCCCTTGGGCTTCACTTCCTTCAGCTTCATATCAGATGAAAATCATCTCCTACTTGTATTTTACAATGACACTGCCAAGTTGTCAATGCCGATAAGATGGCAGGATTGACATTTATAAGCCAACAATCTGCAGATGACAAACACTCAAGTACATAAGCTCAGCTTCTCCTGTGGCATTAGGTTAGGGTTAAAGCCTGCTTGTGCAACCAGTCAGTGACACGATGGGATGGCAATCGTCAGAAAGAATTAACAGCTTCAGGAGGATGAATCTCTGGCAGAGCAGAGTGGAAACCTGTGGAGGAAATGTCATCAAAAGCTGCTCGAGTCAATCCTTGAAACACTGAATGGTGTCCATGTCCTACAAACCACGAGACAGCTGCAGTACAGCAGGTAAATTAAACAATTGCATAGAGATCAAAATTAAAACACCAGTGTTCAGGACCCTCCCTTAAAGAGGTGTGGAGGGCTCACAAAGGTAATCCAACCATAGTTTGCCAATGAGGATGATCCTTTCCCTGAGGGGCATGTTGGCAAATGCATACCCCAGCATAGTGCCAAGACAACACCAACAGGATTCCTCAGGGTAGTAGCCTAGGCCAAACCATCTTCAGCTACCGTCCAACATAAGGGCAGAAGTTGGGCTGTTCACTAATGATTGCAGTGTTCAGTTCCATTCATAGCCCCTCAAATAATGAAGCAGTCCCATTCATGCATGCAAGACCTGAGCAACATTTGTTCAGCTGATCATTGGAAAGTAACAAATTGAGAAAATTGTGATAAATCTCTCAAATCCTTGCAAAAGGGTGAGCAACCCGCTCCCAGTAATGGCACTCTGGATCAAAACACACACTAAAATGGGACACTGTATCATTGTCCCCGTAGTGCAAGTCTCTAGTGCAAAGTGTAAAGGTAGGTGAAAAATTGACAAGATGGGTTGAATCTTCTGTGCAGTGGCATACACCGTTGGATTTCCACTCCACTCGTACCTTCTTACCTTAGCCCAAAGCTCCACATTTCTCACCTGGAGTTCCGACCCAGGCCTGCTGAGAAACGTAGAGTGTAGCTGCTCCTGGAGTCCTCCCCTTGTGGTGTAGGAGCATTGGGGGAAATGAAGCCATGTCCTTCCCCTCCCCCCAACCTTTACCAGAATATGACAGCTAGTACCTCAAGTTCAGATGGCTCAGCCACCTTAAGGAGAGAAGTGTGTAAGGTTAGTGGGTGAGGTGGTAGGTTGGGTTGGAGCAAGTCAGGTGGTCCAGTGGGGAGTCAGGAGTCAGTAGTGTATTTACCCAGATGTTAGAACTGCTTTTAATCCTTCAAACCTTTCCTTCTGCTAAATACGTCAGAACTATCCAAAGTCTCCAACTTTAACTCAGAGTATCGGAGGGTTGCAGACTCTGGGTAATTGCCCAATGAAACCTCCCGGGCAATTGCCATGCAGTCCTTGCTGAGAAGTCCTTGGGGATTTCTGAAGGGTTTTCCCCACCCTGACGCACCCTCTGGGGTACAACCCTTCACGAAAGGGAAGATCTGGGCTGCTATCTATAAAGTTGTGTACTCCAGCAAGCTAATTACAGATTACGCTCCGAATGTAGGCTGTTTCTGGAAGAAGCATTTGACTGTTCCACAGTAGATTGCAATAATGCTGGTTACAGATCACCGCTCCTTTGACACTGTGAACTCAAACACAAGTGAAGAATGGCAGATTCTCCAGTGGAACAGGTTTAACACTGGGTATAATTAGAAGTGATGAGCAAGTCAAGCTGAATTGAGAGCACCACACAAGGTGCATATCACACTTTAGAGAGCACTGCCTTTGCCAACACATTACATAAAGCCTTACTGCAGATTCGCCTGGTTTCAATATGCTGACCTGCACCTATCCACGCCAAGACTGGTGCTCACTTGTTGATGAACCAAAGTTTGATTTTTTTTTAAAGTTTCTCCATTTCAAAATGCCTTTGTTTAAATAAGGTATTCTCAAGATGCAGAATCTAGAAAAAAAACAAATCAAATATCAAAACATCAATACCAAAATAAGAATTCAGAAAGAATAGTTATCTTTGCCTGAAGTCCAAACTGCTCCTGCAGTCTCTTGCATTCTGGATTGCTCATCGAGTCCCAATTCCATGGGTGATCAGAACAATCTCTGATGAAAATGGTCGAGGCAAGTATAAAAAGCTGAGCCTGGACAAAGGTTTGTAGACAGTGTCAGGAGGAGAGAAAGCCACAATCTTTTCTGGAAGAGGATTAAATGTAGCAGCATGTACATCATGGCAAGTCAAGAAATTTCACCACAATTTTATTCACAAAGTATAGACTTTCAAAGTCACCAAGGTGGAGTGTGGAAGATCCAGCATAAACATAAGTTAATCACACCACAGCTATTTGCTGTCCCCGGATTGTTCTTTGGTCTGTGTCTTCTTCAGTGGGATAATACAGATTCCATTCTTAGCTGTTTTTAGTCTCCACCAGCGGCCTAACCTGCAATGAAAAGTAGAAATTTTATTCAATTGTACAGAATTTATTCCATTGTACAGAATTTAGGAACAGTTCAGATACAGCCAAAAAACATGAAAGCAAAGCTCCCAAGAATTGTCGACTTCATCTGAGAACTAAATTTAAACTCATGCCTATTTCTATATGTGGTTCCATAGTCACTGCTATTCCTCTGATACTTTACCAATTGGTTCACTCTTCACATGAGCCTGCATTGCTAGTGTCAGCAGATACGTTAGCCCCAGGAGCCAATCATACACAATCATTTGTCAGCAGGTCACCAGCTAGAATACTGGTTGACCAGTACTCCCAGAAACACTGGTGACACCTTCACAGTCCCAACTGCCAATCAGTCCAGAATGAGTTCATTGGATGAGGTTGTGAGAAGTGCCATAGAAATGCAAGTTCTTTCTTTATCCTTGACTAACAAATTAAGGAGCCAAGTACATCCCTTACTTATAGCATTCATTAAAATCAAGGTGCTTTATAAATGCAAGTTAACACAGAAAAATGCCCTAATGCACAGGTCTCAACACACCCTCTGGTAATGATGGCTGCAAGTAATCACATTCAGGCCAGAGAGAAATAATTATATTGACGGTGTAGAACAAACACTCCAAAAGATCAAAACCAAAGATTGTAACCAACAACATCCAGTAATAAAAGCTCAAAGAGGCAGCATCCTTATACCGAGGAGTCAGACAATCGTGTCAGCTTCGGAACATAATCTACTGCCATCTTATCAATGATTAGTCTCGGGGGATTTTTTTAAAAAGTATATTTACAGCTTATGTTGGAAGATCGCACAGGTGAAACTCTGCTGTGAACAAGTCACTTTGTATTACTGCACAGTAGTAAAGTTACACGAACTGACAAATAATTTAAAGCTCCTCTTTCTCTAAAGCCTTTTTTTAATGAAAGTCCCTTTTCCTTGTGCAAACACTTGTTTGCTGGCATACAGCTGTTAGGTAAAGCTATCACGATTTATGAAGAGAAGGAGTTGAGGTACAGATCAGCCCTGATCGAATAGAATGATGGTGCAGACTTGAGGGGAGGAAAGGTCTCATCCCTTGTGGGCAGCAGCTGCTTTTGACCAGCTCACCCAAATGACTGCTTCATACACACACCCAAGCCTGTGGAAAGGTGGCAGGCTATTCAACAGTGCAGCATCACAACCCAGCCGAGCCACCCGCCATGTACAAGCGCACTGGATAAAGATTAACAGTGGGAGCCCTGTCCAGCTCCTCCCTCCCTTATCATACGGCACTACAACCAACTCTCCCATCCTAAGCACACGAGTTTGAGGAATATACACACAGCAGTTGTGATGCTGGGTTTGGTTGGTTAGAAACACTGCAAGCCCATCAAATGCTCACCCTACTCAGTAGATGCCACGCCCTTGTGCGCCACTCTCATCTACAGCTAATAACGCTGGGGTAGGAAGAACATTGGGGTGGTGAGGTGGGTGCTGGAGGGGTGGCAGGTCCCTCAAAACCAACTGTTCATCAGACCTCCTAAAGGAGTGGCACACCTCAACGTCACATTGTTTTGCTGATAACAGCTCCACTCGCTTTCAGTCAATGATCAGTAACAAGCCAGGCTCTGCTCCACCTTTGTGTGGGTCCATCCAACACAAACATCTCATGCATAGCCTTTCCATAAACCTTCCATTACGCTCATCATCTGGCCTAACATTTGATACCAGTTGATCTTATGCTCTGGTGGATATATATTTTTAACAGGTTGTCTGTTTGGAAATGTTTCAAAGGCCACAAACAAAATCACAACCAAACAGCTAAGAGCCCCACCAATGAATAAGTAGCAACTGTTTCACAATTAGAATGCGTGGCTTTAAATTACACAATGCCACATGAGAGAATATTACATTTGTGCCTTGCATGGTGTAACCCTTCTGTTCTTATAGAGCATTTTATCATTGAAATGACCATTAGCAGGAAATACAGGAAATGGGTTAAACAATATCCAAAGCTTGCCAGCCCTGAATTTCAACAGGGCCAGAGTAACTCCTACTACAAGGTCAATGGGAGATTGACAGAACTTTGGAGAAATGATGTACACTGGATGTTTTTGTAGCCATTCACTCCATTTCTCCAGAGTTTCACCGATTTTCCACCAGAGATTCCCAAGGAAAATCCAAGTGGCTGACATCGACAGAGATCAAGATACGCTTCATGACCCATGCCCCTTACCTGTGCTCCTGCCCCATACCAGCCACCAAAAAGTCACCTGAATTGGAAAACTTCAAACAGTTCACAAAGCCGACCTATGAAAGAAGCAGACAGGAAGAGGCTGTTAGCTTTCACAGAATGGTTACAGCACAGGCGGAGGTCACTCAGCCTGTCATGTCTGTGCTGGTTCTCCAAAGGAGCAATTAGCTAGTGCCGCTCCCCTGCCTTCTCCCTGTAGATCTGCACATTCTTCCTTTTCAGGTCCCTCTTGAAAGCCTCGACTGAACCTGCCTCCACCACACTCTGAAGCACTGCATTCCAGAGCCTAACCACTCACTGTGTGAAAAAGTTTTTCCTCATGTTGCTGTTGCTCCTTATGCCAATTACCTTAAATCTGTGCCCTCTCAATCTCGATCCTTTCCTGAGAGGGAACAGTTTCTACTTATCTACTCTGTCCAGACCCCTCGTGATTTTGAATACCTCTATCAAATCTATTCTCAACTTTCTCCTCTCCAAGGAAATGATCAGCTCATCACAGATCTGGATTTCCCCATCGAAAGGGCCATGCCACCCTAATAAAAGGTTCTGCATTTGCTGCCACTACTCTCTGGTCAGTTAACTGTTCACAGCTGAGCAGTAGCAAAGGGGTTGGGAGCTGGAGATGGGAAGGGAACGGAGAGGGAGAGCTGGAGCTTCAAAACTCAACAAAAAAAATCAAGGAGTGAATCTTGGACAAGTGATTAGCTTTATTTTATTCATTCATGGGATGTGGGCTTCACTGGCTATTGCCCATCCTTAGTTGCCCTTGAGGAGGTGGTAGTGAGTTGCCTTCTTGAACCACTGCAGTCCACGTAATTTAGGTACACTCACAGTGCTGTTAGGGAGGGAATTCCAGGATTTTGACCGAGTGACAGTGAAGGAACGGCGATATACTTCCAAGTCAGGATGTGAAAGAGTTGGGAGGGGAACTTCCAGGTGGTGGTGTTCCCATCTATCTGCTGCCCTTGTCCTTCTAGATGGTAGTGGTCATGGGTTTGGAGGGTGCTGTCGAAGGAGCCTTGGTGAATTCTTACAGTGCATCTTATAGATGGAACACAATGCTGCTACTATGCGGCGGTGGTGGAGGGAGTTAATGTTTATGGATGGGGTGCCAATGAAGCGGGTTGCTTTGTCCTGGATGGTGTCCAGCTTCTTGAGTGTTTTGGGAGCTGTACTCATCCAGGAAAGTGGGGAGTATTCCATCACGCTCCTGACTTGTGCCTTGTAGATGGTGGACAGGCTTTGGGATGTCTGGAGGTGAGTTACTCGTTACAGGATTCCCAGCCTCTGACCTGCCCTTGTAGACACAGTATTTATATGGCTAGTCCAGTTCAGTTTCTGGTCAATGGTAACCCCAAGAATGTTGATAGTGGAGGATTCAATGATGGTGATGCCATTGAATGTCAAGAGGCGATGGTTAGATTCTCTCTTCTTGGAGATGGTCATTGCCTGGCACTTATGTGGTGTGAATGTTACTTGCCACTTGTCAGTCCAAGCCTGGATATTGTCCAGGTCTTGCTTTATTTGGACATAGACTGCTTCAGTAGCTGAAGAGTCGCAAATGGTGCTGAACATTGTGCAATCATCAGTGAACATCTCCACTTCTGACCTTATGATGGAAGGAGGTCATTGATGAAGCAGCTGAAGATGGTTGGGCCTAGGATACTACCCTGCAGTCCTGGAGCTGAGATGACTGGCCTCCAACAACCATGTCCATCTTCCTTTGAGCTAGGTATGACTCCAACCAGTGGTGAAATTTTCCTCTGATTCCCATTGACTCCAGTTTTGCTAGGGCTCCTTGATGCTACACTCTGTCAAATGCTGCCTTGGTGTCAAGGGCAGTCACTTTTATTTCACCTTGGGAGTTCAGCTCTTTTGTCCATGTTTGAACCAAGGTTGTAATGAGGTCAGGAGCTGAGTGGTCCTAGCAGAACCCAAACTGGGCATCAGTGAGCAGGTTATTGCTAAGCAAGCGCCGTTTGATAGCACTGTTGATGAACCCTTCCATTACTTTACTGATGATCGAGAGTAGACTGATGGGGCGGGAATTAGCCAGGTTGGATTTGTCCTGCTTTTTGTGTACAGGACACACTTGGGCAATTTTCCATATAGCCGGGTAGATGCCAGTGTTGTAGCTGTGCTGGAATAGCTTGGCTAGGAGTGTGGCAAATTCTGAAGCACAAGTCTTCAGTACTATTGCCGGAATATTGTCAAGGCCCATAGCCTTTGCAGTATCCAGTGCCTTCAGCTGTTTCTTGATATCATGTGAAGTGAATTGAATTGGCTGAAGACTGGCATCTGTGATGCTGGGGACCTCCGGAGGAGGCCGAGATGGATCATCCACTCGGCACTTCTGCCTCAAGATTGTAGCAAATGCTTCAGCCTTATCTTTTGCGCTGATGTTGATAAGTATTGCAATTTTATTTTTACTTTTTAAGCTAGGTGGTATGTCAAACTCAAAAGTAAGAATCTGTAATCTACTATTACTTCATTAGATTAATAAATTAGTTCAACTAATGATTAGAACTTGAGTAATCAATTAACATTAATTTTAAATAATTAAAGTAAGTAAACAATTTGGATTCACATGATAGAGCAGGTGTTCTGCTAAAGCTGCAGCATGTGGGAGCTGGAGTTTGTGGACAGCATTGCATTCTCAGACAACCACATCTGTAGCAAGTGTCTGAAGCTTGAGGAACTTTGGCAGAGTTGCAGACACCAAGGGCATCAGAGAGGGGGAAGGGTTATCTGGATACTATTCCAGGAGGCAATCACACACGTTAGGTTAAACAGAATTTTAGAAGTGGTCCATGGTCAGGGATAGGAAAGTGCAACTGAGAGTCAGGCAGGTATGGGGTGCAGGATCTAGTGACGATAGAGCCTTAGCCATGTGTTTGTCCAACAGGTATGAGGTACTTAAATAAAAGCAAAATACTGCAGACGCTGGAATGAAAATAGAAAGTGCTGGAAATACTCAGCAGGTCTGGTAGCATCCGTGGAGAGAGAAACAGAGTTAATGCTTCGAGTTCTGAAGAGTCATAAGAGAACAAGGACTGTAAGGAGGATGGGTAAACTGACCATGGCCCCATTCAGGTGGATGGAGTATAGAGGGACGTGGCAGTGATCATGGACATAATCATTATGGGAACAGATACTGTTTTCTGCAACCGTGACTGGGAATTCCAAAGGTTGCATTACCTGCCCAGTTGTCCAGGTTTGGAACATTTTCTCAGGGCTGGAGAAGAAACTTGCTTGGGAGGGTGCAGTTGTCGTGATCCACATAGGGGCCAATAACATAGGGAGAAATAAGATTGAGGATTTGTGGAAGGAGGTTGAGGAACCGGGTTCTAAATTAAGCAGAATCTCAAAAGTGATCATCTCTGGATTTATACCTGAGCACACTGGCATAGGGTCAAGCAGATTGCAGAATGAAATGCCTGGCTCAAAGCCGTGATGTAGGAAGGAGGGGTTTCAATTCATGGGATACTGGCATCAGTACTCGTGGCGTGGGATCAGTGTCCTGGAGAATTGTATAACCAGGGTTAGGGGTTGGGCTTCAAACTATATACTAAAGGAAGGGCGGGTCAGGTGAAAGGAATTTTAGAAACCTAAAGAGGACAGTTGAGGAATTAGTGTAGTGACCTGGGTTAAAAAAAAGATGGGACAGGGAGTAACAGAGTTTAATGACAATAGTGCATCAGTGAATAAAGTCCATGAAAAGGATGGTGATTTAAAAAAAAGGCTTTTTATCTGAATGCATGAAGCATTCCTAATGAGGTAGGCTAACTAGTGGCACAAACTTGATAAATGCATTTGAACTAATTGCCAATACTGAGACATGGTTGTGAGGTGACCAAGGGGACCAAAGAATATGGGGGTTTGGGTAGAAAAGGACTTAAGGCATAAGATTAGTTGCAATTGTATTGAGACAAAGCGGGCTCAAGGGGCTGTATGGTCTAAACCTGCTCCTAATTCTTAATACATTTTCAATCTTTGGGACTTCCAAACTGAATCTCTTGAGGTTCAGTCCTGTGTGCATTTTTATTTATTTATTAGGTTATCTAGTGTGGACCTGCACGTTTGTAAAGAAGCTGTTTGTAGCTCTGTTTGCCAGCATTAGCAGCAGATTATCATCTCACCCCATGGATCATGGCAGGGGAAGAGCTAGCCTGAGGGAGGTCAGAAAACAGGGGGCAAATCAGGGGACAAACACACCCATGCCACAAGTGTTGTGACCATTTTCACAAAAACAAATCTGGAGGTAACCTCCCCTTCAACATCATCCTTGTCGCCATTGCAAAAAGGCTACCTCTCCCCTTCCTTTCCACCCCATCCTACTCTCCAACTCCTCCTTATCTAAAATACATTTTCCCACCATAACTCATCACTAATTACTCTTCAACAAACAAACAGATTACACTCAACTAGGGGTGAAGTGGGGGCAGCGGTGAGGGTGGAGGAAAAAGAGCTGGATGATGTCTGCCCTTTATCAGGATGAGCTGAGAAATCTATTGTGCAGGTTTAAGTTTTAAGGAACTGCTGAGTTTAAGTGGCCTTACACAGCCACATTTCCTGATTCTGATGGAGGATTTAATTGCAAGGCCCGAGAGCAACTCAGTGACCCAAGAAACAAGATTTTAACAAGGGCAACCAGGCCATACTGGCCCCAGCTGAAAGCTAAGAAACCATAATGCGGTAGCAAACTTGGACAGTAACTGCTGCATTAATTAACTGAACTAATTAACTGTGCTGGCACTGTTATTTTAAGGTCAATTGACAGCAGGGTCTCTTCCAATATGAACTGAAGTCCTATGTTTGAGCAGTGCTCCACTGGGGAATAGGCACTGTGAATGTAATCAGTACCTGTTTCCAAATGGACCCGAATCCATCGTGAAATTGTGCAAGAGAAACAAGACACAAGAATACAGTCTTAAAGGGGAAGGGGAGTCCAGGAGCACTTTCTGTCCAGAGTACCACACTCTGCACAAAATGTGCAATGCTTAAAAATAAGTTCCATTAAAAAATTTCTTCAAATTCCAGCCCCCCTGCCACAATCAAAATAAAGAAGCTATCTGCAATGGTCACCATGGTGGAGTATTGCATCATTTTGATTAGGAACGGTTCCAAGTTAGATCCCTGGTCAGCACAGAGTTAGCTGACCTCAGGCAAAGTGGCAGTAGGGGCAGTGCATACAGCGCTTTACCACTCCCTCACTCCTCAATTTGGAAAAAGAAACCAGCTCAGGTTCACTGCTCCCAGTCACTATTATCGCCTCCCTAAGAGTAAGTGCACGGATATGAGTATGGTCAGGAAAAGTCTCAACAATCCCATTGCCCCTCGTTGAAAAGCCTGGTGATACTCTCACATAAGGCTCAGGTACAGAAGGGCTGCCATCTATTGCAGCACAGGTCACTTCAAGAGAGGTGCACACTAACTAGAGGGGTAAAGGAAAGCTCTCAGCTTATGGATCCCTGGGCTTAATCTGTTAACTCTGGTATATTGGAAGCTAGTGGCAGTAGTCAGAACAGTAACCCATTAGACACACAAGATCCTGTACAGTCTCTCTCTTACCATGGGAATGTCAAACAGCGGCTCTAGTGTCTTAAAACCTTCTCCACACTTCCAGAGTCTGATTTTAGAATCTTGTGAACCTGAAATCATCAAATTAAACTAGATTATTGCACGGCAATATTAACAGGCCAATTAATTACAGCAAAGAGCTGTGAAAAACACATGTGGCAGCTTGCTATGCATATAACGCCATATTCTCGGTTGTGCTGCAGCTGAGATTTGTAACTATCCATTAGCATCTGAAAGAGGAAGACAGGGGAATGTCATAAAAATAAAATGCTGCAGATGCTGGAAATCTAAAATAAAAACGGAAAATGCTGGAAAAACTCAGCAGATCTGACAGCATTTTTGGAGAGAGAAACAGAGTTAATGTTATAGTTCGGAACTGGGTAATGTCATTCAGTTTCTAGATAAAAATTGAAGCATCTTGTCAAAATGTGCACTTGCCAGTCTCTTCTAGGTGTTGAGTGACTGCTGTGTATTCCAGCTAGCCAACCTTTTAATACACTCATTGGCTCCTGGTCAGAGGGACCAAAACCAGACTCAAGACATGAAAAGTCTGAAATCAGGAAAATGATACATTCTGGTGATAATCGCTCTATCGCTGGTGATGCCCTGAAATCTGATGTCAACAACAACTTGCATTTATATAGAGCCTTTAACTTATTCAAATGCCCCATGGCACTTCACAAGAGCAGCATGTAGAACCACTTCGCTAGGAGAATGCTGTGACCAAAATGGAATGAGGAGGAACAAAGGGCAATTCTATATATTCTGAATGAAGCAGCCTGGTTGCTGAAATATCTGCACAACATGGGGTTAGTCACTTCTAGTAGATGAAAACTAAAAGACACAAGGAACATTAAAACAGTATCTCACAGCTTGAAGTACCTGAGACAACCAAATCACTGTTCAGCAATGCTGCCACAGAGGTAATCCAATTTGGCTGCTGTATCCCTGGGTCTCCATGGATACCATGAGCTTTCCTGACTGTCACCAGAGGCTTCTTCTTGGTAACTGTCCAAAGAGCCAAGGAGCTGGAACACAAAAAGGTCAACAGATATAAAACGTAATGGCCCTCAATGTAAGCAAAAGGATTTATTTCAAATATTTTTTTAAAAATTAAAAGCTGGATAGAAGTCCAGCACTTCAGGCAATAAACACACCCATCATCAGCTCCAGAAATCATGTATTCCTCATTTATCAGTTGTATGCAGTCAATGGAACTCCTGGGTAACAAACAGAGCAGTACAGTTAGCATGCTGATACAGAGAGTAAGAAATGATCAGAGGGAGAAGCCAGTTTCTAGAGACTTTCCCATCAATGTTGGACATTGGGACAGCAGCACTCAGCTGTAAACCTGTGTCTTTGAGGCAGCCATCGGGTGGGGAGGCTGCTGGGGGGGGGAGTGGGGGGGTGGGGGGGGGGGGGAGGAGCCTGTTGTTTCTTGCTGTTTAATGACCACCACTCTTCTGACTGAGAGGAGGCAGAGAAAAATAAAGTTAGGTCTTGGACTCTGCTGAAGGCGTGGAGCTCATCTCTTTTTATGCTGTCAGGTTCTTCAGGGTAAAGCAGTGGGAAAACTGCCCTCCTGCTGGCAAAAGCAAGTTAACAATATGAAGGTATATATTGTGCAAATTGCTTTAAATGGAAGTTGTCCTCTATTTCAGCTACCCAGGGCTCTGCAATGCACCTTGCATTATTAACATGGGAGGGGGGTTTGTAGAGAACTCAACAGAATTACTGTTAGAAAGTTCATACTGAACTAAGTTTAATCCTGCTGTAACGACAAACACATCTGAAGTTGCTCCATCAGAGCTGACTGACTGTCCACAGAAATGAGGGGCTTTAAATTACACTGCTCTCCTTTGTGCTGTATGTCAGCTACCCAAGACCTCAGGACCACCACCCCACACCACCCAAGTTAGTAATGCAATCCATTGGTACTGCATCTCCACAACGTACCCCACTGGCATGGACTGCTCCAACTTCCTTCCCCGAGACACCCTCAACCCACTGGCAATGCACCTCCTCCATTCACAATAAGTTGAAGCTACTGTATTTATATACGGCCTTTAATGTATTCAAATACTACACTGTAAAGTGAGGCAAGCCTGCCACTTTATGATTCATTAATCAGACCAAATTAGAGCACTGTGTCGTTTCAGTGGCCACATTACAAAAAAATACTGCAGTTATCAAGAGGAAACAGAATGATCGATGGACTGGATAACTACACCAGATATGGAGGACAGAAACAGACCATTCAACACAACCAGTCCATGACAATGTTAATGTTCCATCGAGCCTCTTTCCATCCCTCATCTAGCACAATCAGCACAACCTTCAACTCGTTTCTCCCTTGTATATTCACCTCACTTCTCCTTAAATGCATCTATACTATTCATCTCAAACTAGCCCCTGGGGTAGTACCCACCACTCTCTGAATAAAGCAGTTTCTTCTGAATTCCCCGTTCAATTTCTTGGTGACTACCTTTTATGGATTGCCTATAATTTTGATCTTGGGACCACTCTGCCTCTATCAAAGCCTTTCATCATTTTAAAGATTGTGAAGATCAATTGCACGGGCTGGGCAGTGCCTTCATTGGAGGAAAGGGACACAGGCTGGGCAGTGCCTTCACCGAAGGAGGGGAGGGACAAGGGCTGGGCAGTGCCTTCACTGAAGGAGAGGGACATGCACCGGGCAGTGCCTTCACTGGAGGAGAGGGACATGCACCGGGCAGTGCCTTCACTGGAGGAGAGGGACATGCACCGGGCAGTGCCTTCACTGGAGGAGAGGGACATGCACCGGGCAGTGCCTTCACTGGAGGAGAGGGACATGCACCGGGCAGTGCCTTCACTGGAGGAGAGGGACAAGGGCTGGGCAGTGCCTTCACTGGAGGAGAGGGACAAGGGCTGGGCAGTGCCTTCACTGGATGAGAAGGATATGGGCTGGGCAGTGGAGAGGGACATGGGCTGGGCAATGGAATAACTGGAGGAGAGGGACATGGGCTGGGCAGTTGAGTCACTGGACGAGAAGGATACGGGCTGGGCAGCGGAGTCACTGGACGAGAAGGATACGGGCTGGACAGCGGAGTCACTGGACGAGAAGGATATGGGCTGGGCAGTGGAGAGGGACATGGGCTGGGCAGTGGAATCACTGGAGGAGACGGACATGTGCTGAGCAGTGGAGTCACTGGAGGAGAGGGACATGTGCTGGGCAGTGGAGTCACTGGAGGAGAGGGACATGTGCTGGGCAGTGGAGTCACTGGAGGAGAGGGACATGTGCTGGGCAGTGGAGTCACTGGAGGAGAGGGACATGTGCTGGGCAGTGGAGTCACTGGAAGAGAGGGACATGTGCTGGGCGGTGGAGGCACTGGAAGAGAGGGACATGTGCTGGGTAGTGGAGTCACTGGAGGAGAGGGACATGTGCTGGGCAGTGGAGTCACTGGAAGAGAGGGACATGTGCTGGGCAGTGGAGTCACTGGAAGAGAGGGACATGTGCTGGGTAGTGGAGTCACTGGAGGAGAGGGACATGTGCTGGGCAGTGGAGTCACTGGAAGAGAGGGACATGTGCTGGGCAGTGGAGTCACTGGAAGAGAGGGACATGTGCTGGGTAGTGGAGTCACTGGAGGACAGGGACATGTGCTGGGCAGTGGAGTCACTGGAGGAGAGGGACATGTGCTGGGCAGTGGAGTCACTGGAGGAGAGGGACATGTGCTGGGCAGTGAAGTCACTGGAGGAGAGGGACATGTGCTGGGCAGTGGAGTCACTGGAGGAGAGGGACATGTGCTGGGCAGTGGAGTCACTGGAGGAGAGGGACATGTGCTGGGCAGTGGAGTCACTGGAGGAGAGGGACATGTGCTGGGCAGTGGAGTCACTGGAGGAGAGGGACATGTGCTGGGCAGTGGAGTCACTGGAGGAGAGGGACATGTGCTGGGCTGTGAAGTCACTGGAGGAGAGGGACATGTGCTGGGCAGTGGAGTCACTGGAGGAGAGGTGCATGTGCTGGGCACTGCCTTCACTGGAGGAGAGTGATGTGGTGATAACTGTTTTTGAAAATTCTGAAGGAACTAAAGAATGTAGACAATGGGCTGCAATTTTACCGTGCTCATAACACCAGAGCCAGAGAACATGGCCCGCACTTAAACAGCGCCAGTTTAAAACACATCTGCAGAAACATTTCAATGAGCAAGTCAGGCTCCCTTCGTTCAAATGCACATTAGATAGATTACTTTCAGAAAATATTATGGGTTGTAGTATATGACCAATTTGAAATGCTAAGTATTTTCAAGAGAAGTATGTTAGAGAGAAAATGATAACTGAACCTGTGAGTCCCAAAGTTTTCCACTGCTGATGTTTCCGTCACCTCATTCCTGGGTCAACTGCAGACTACCTGATAGAGTTTGACTGCAATGATTAGTGAATAACTCCATTCTCTCATGTATCATGCACCTACCAGGGTGGTAGAGGATGAACTAGATGGACCTTGCTCTTATTTTGGCCCTCAATTCCCATGTTCCTTGCCCATCAACTGGAAGTGATTTCAAAACTTGAGAAAAACAGCTGCAGCTCCAGTCGTTTAAAAGCAGTGTGCCACAATTTGTGCCTCTGGCAGCCAGACTCTCCCCTTTTAAACAACAATCCTCATTTTGGTTCTGTTTACAGTTAGATCCCCTGATTTCCTTTAGCCGCAGAATTCTCATGATAATAGCACTCGGGCTTGTACTAGGAGTGTGCTGCCTGAGTACTGCTTCTCCCTGTTACATTCAGATGGAGAGCGGGTCTGCTTTTAGACAGAGGCAAATGGAAGGCTAAGTTCAGGAGTCAGTGCTGCCCCACCCTTCCATCTTCATAATTAAAATCTTATTTTATTTTTCACCCAGTTGGTGGTTGGAGTCTGGAACACACTGCCTGAGGGGGTAGTAGAGACAGGAGCCCTCACAACATTTTAGCAGTATTTAGGTAAGCACTTGAAACACCATGGCATACAGGGCTATGGGCCAAGTGCTTGAAAATTGCTTAGAATAGATAGGTGCTTGATGGCCAGCATGGACACAATGGACCAAAGGGCTTGTTTCTGTGCTGCATGACTATGACTCTATGGCTCAACTGCAGCCTCACATTTTCAAGAGTCAACACTGCCCTCAGATGAGACGCAGCGAATTGTTTACAGTACAGATAGCGGCCACTGGAGGCAAACCACAAGTTATCTTGATGCGAAAGACATGCTAACAGGACACATCGAGCAAACTTGTCAGGCACCTCGCTTCAAGCTGCACGGCTTCTTTGAATGCAGTGTTTTAAGAATGTTGAATTAGTGATGTCCATGGTCAGGCTTGAATAGAGGGCAGGGAAAGCGGGTGAGCAAGCTGAGAAAATTACTTTTCTGTGAAGCACGGGTGAGATAAGCCAAAGTGATAACCAACTCAATCAGAGACGAGGATAGATTTCACAGCAAAAACACCAGCACCTTCATCTTTGGGCTTCTCTTCACTGTCTCTCCTTCACCGGCATTAGCCTTTCAAAAGATTTTCAACTAAGCTGTGGATATAATTAACCCATTCAGTACCAAAGGCCTGTTACAGCTTTATACCTACAGCATCAGCACTCTGACAGATATGAAGTTTAAATGAAGCATCTCCACAGACACTAGTATATTAAGTAACAACCTAAACAGTAATTCTGCTCACTTTCCTGCAAGCCCCTAGACAGAATGGTGGGGTGGAAAAAAGGATCCCTGCTCTTCATTGCCATTCAGCGGTCCCTGCTAGAAATGACATATCAAAGGAGGGCAGGACTTGACTTTGTTACGACACCTGCCAGGGTTAAGCAGCCAGCTGGCACTGATTCACCCGAGAAACCAGAGGTGGCCCAGGAAAATTCAACGCCTTGTGGGGAGAGTCAATCAGCAGGGTGGGGGCTGAAAGAAGGAAAATCAAGTGCCGATGACAGGATTGGCAACATCAAGTCGGCAAGGTTACAGAGTTCGACAGTGCTTCTGAATTAACACAGAATGTAGACACTGAAGCATCCAGAGGTTGATTGTGTTGATGCTAATTCAGATAATCACTGCTTAGCAACTGCATTAGGCTGTAACTGCAAATAATCTCCAGAGCACTTGCACTCAAGTAAAGCCACCAAATGATCACAGAATGAAGGCCGTTCAGCCCATCATGTCTGTGCTGGCTCACCGAAGGAGCTATTTACCTAGTGCCAATCCCCTGGCTCCTCTCCCCATAGACCATTCTTCCTTTTCAGATAACAATTCAATTCCCTCTTGAATTCCTCGATTGAACCTACCTCCATCACACTCTCAGGCGATGCATTCCAAGTCCTGACCACTCACTCAGTGAAGTAGTTTTTCATGTTGCCATTGCTTCTTTTGCCAATTACCTTAAATCCTGTGCCCTCTGTTTCTCAATCCTTCCACTAATGTGAACAGTTTCTCTACCTACTCAGTCTAGACAACTCATGATTTTCTATACTTCTATCAATCTCCCCTCAGCCTTCTCTACTTCATGGAAAACAGTCCCAACTTCTCCAATCTATGTAACTGGAGTTCGTCACCCCAGGAACCACTCGCATGAATCTTTTCTGCACTCTCTGTAATGCCTTCACATTCTCCCTAAACTGTTGTGTCCAGAAATGGACACAATACTCCAGTTGAGGCCAAACCAGTGCTTCTGTGCAAGGTTAAAATAGCTTCCTTACAGAAAACAGAAATAGAGGCTAAAAAGAGAACTTCTAGGGACTGTTCCACTTTAAAACAGGTTAAGGTGAAGTGCCACTGTTTGGACTCTGAAGTACCACATCAGTGTTTACTGGACAAAAGGAGACAAAATTGAATTGTCTGAAGGTCACAATTTTGTAATCAACCTCTGGACTTTCGCAAATAACTGGGCAATCAGAAAACCACAGCATTGGCCTCCAGAGCTCGGGATAAGGAGGAAGAATTGGCATGTTTATTTATCTGCCAGCAAGGTGGGAGCTGTCAGTGGAATGTGAATGCAGCATTAATCTTTAAATGACAGGTGCTAAGTAGAGAATTTTCACATTACACCAGAGTGCTCAGGGAGCCAGCAGGTGTGAAATTGATGAACATTCTATATCGAGATCAACAGTGAAAGACAACCACTTGTAAAGGTGAGAATGGAAGCCAAGGGAGTATGAACCAGAAAGCAAGATTATAATGAACATGAAACTGAATTAAATTAGTTAGAAAGTTAGCACTGGAATAAAACTTTGCACATTTAATCCTGCTGTAGAGAGATATATTTGAAATCTATCGACTGACTGGTTCTTGCTCAGGAGAAGTGATGTGCCTTTACATCACATTGTTCTCCTTTACAAGAGTAGTGCGGTAATATCAGTGAGGTGTTGGAACCAAGAACCAAATTCTCTCTGCTTTCAAGGAGCAAAGGTATCAGGCTGCTGCTTGCTCCCCTTTCATCCGGGTGCACTCAGGCCAAGCTCACGGCAGCCTATACCCAGTACAGGCAGAGCACCCTGTCCCCAGTTCTAATTCAGACCTGCTCAGTCACTCCAGTGCTGACCCAGTCAGCAGCCAGTCTCCAGCAAGTTCGTGGGAGAAGATTTACAGCCAAAAAATGATTCCAATTTGGAAAAACTATGGAAAAAGCTTGTTCTCCACAATATATACTAAGGTAAATATACTGCAGCTTGAACTGCTGAATCTGTACCATAACCAGTGCCTCCCATACACCTTTTAGTCTTTGTGAACTGCACATTGCCAGGTTTCACATTTTCAGTTCAATTGCAGGCAAGTGCAGTGCTTCAGAAACACTTCATTAAACCCTAATCTGCAACGTTTCATCTGTTTCTCTCTCCACACTTCTCTTCTGAATGTATTGATGCTGGTTTTTCATTAACCACTATCCTCCAGCACCTTACCCATGTAATCATTCCTCAGGTCTGAACCTAGTTGTCAACAACTTGCATTTATATAGCACCTTTAACATAGTAAAACATTCCAAAGCACTTCACAGGAACGTTATCAAACAGAACTTGACACTGGGCTACATAAGGACAAGCAAAAGCCTGGTCAAGGAGGTAGGTTTTAAGGAGTGTCTTAAAAGAAGAAAGTGGGCTAGAGAGGAGAGGTTTAGGGAAGGGGCTACAGAGTTGAGGGTTTAAGCATGGCCCCAGTGGTGGAGCAAATTAAAAACTGCGATGTGCAAGAGATGGTGCAGTGCTGCACATGCAAGCTCACAATTTACACGTGACCATGCATGCAACTACTCACTCATGACCATGAAATACAAGCTGTGCTTCTTCAACAATCTTCCAAACACGGATTGTCCGGTCTCTTCCCCCCGCTGTAACACAGCGTTCTCGACTAAGGCTGTCCAGTCCTGTGATGGCATCCTGGTGGCCAAACCTGTTTGAATTGGAAAAAAAGTAATCGAGGACAGCACCAAGCACTAACTGCGTTTCTGAGCGTCACTTCCACCCAAGCTCCAAATAAACCATCGTACTCACCTGAGTCAGAAAGTTGTGGGTTCAAAACTGAGACAGAGCACAAAATTAAGGCTGACACTTCAGTGTAGTACCAAGGGAATGCAGCACTGTTTGAGGTACCATCTTTGAATGAAAGGTTAAAACCAAGACCCATGTGAGCTCTCAGGTGAACAGTAAGATCCTCAGGTTCAATGAGCAGGAAGTTCACCACAAGTCCTGGTCAATATTTGTCCAAAACTGAAAACAGATGATCTTGTTGGTTGCTTCATTACCATTTGTGGGAGCTTGGTGCGCACATATTAGCTGCTATGTTTCCTTCATGACAACAATGACTGTACTTCACAAAGTGTCTCATTGTCTACAAAGCATTTTGGAATGTCCTGAGATTGCAAATGGCACTAATCTCTTTCTTTGCAGGAATTCCTCCATCCTGCATTCTCTGTGCATAAATCAAGACTTGGCAGACCATATTCTAACCTAACTCCTTTTCCAGGGCTTCAAAGGCAGGCAGTGTTTCACTGCAGCTGACTTAAGGTGTTTTTACTTTACAGTTGGTGGCCTGAAGATAAATGGCAGTAGGAAGGTATTGGGACTTACCCAGAAGAGGTACCACCAGAGGCAGCAACATCCGACATTGGTCCATATAACCCAAAAGTTGAAATACCCAGAAACAAAATCAAAACATTCAAACAACTGCACATAGGCAGGGGATGGCGGCCAGCCAGGCGCTGTGCCGGGTGTGGGGGCTGCTGCCTGGTTATGGTCTGTCTGCTCACAATTGCCTGTGAGAAAGAGAAAAACAGACCTGGAGGCTTCAGTGTCACCAGAACAATATATACATTCTCACTTGTGTAGTTTTTTATTGAAACCAAGGCAGAATGGCAGAAGAGATAAAACCTAAGAATGAGTAGATTAAATGGGTCTTTCTGAAATCCTTGACACAGGATAAAAATATTATCAAGCTAACAAACAAGAAATAGAAGTTTATTCCTTTAGTAATAAACAGGAAGGTAGTGCAGCAGAGGCTTGTATAATGAAATATTATTGACCCTTAGCGATAGTAGACAATGGGCAGGATATTAGTGAGGTCACAGCTCGAGAATTGTTTTTGCTCAGCAACCTCTCCTAAGGGTCATAAAACGTCCAGCAAGTTTAAATTTGACCCAAGGTCAAAAGCTGAAACTTGCTGACAACTGAATTGTAGACGTCTCAAGCATGAGCAATAAAATGGGTATAAAAAGGGGAAGAAGTTCTTGAAAAATGTCACTTCAGGAACAATATCCAAACCCAGCTGGGTGCCTCAAGTATGAGATGATGATTTGTAATAGAATAGGTCTGATGGGCTCTTTTTAATTGTCTATTAATGTAGTGTCTAATTAAGTTTGCATGGATTTTTAAACTATCAGGTTGAACTGACGTCTCAGCTGTCAATCAGAACTGGAACCTAACAATCCCAGCCTGATCATAGATACTCACAGGGTTTCAACATAGGCGTTCTGGTCGACATTCCATACCTTCACCGAGCGGTCATGAGAGGCACTATATAACTGATGTGTGCCTTTCCGAAAGGACAGGCCCTGAGGGGAAAATGGAGCATATGAAAGAGGCCTTGCAAGAGCTGGAAGTGCAAAAAGCTACTGGCGTGAAGCAACTTTAACCAATGAAGGCCTCCCTCTGCTTTTAAAAAAAAAACACAGGTTTTCAATTTTTTCTGAAGACCATTTCCTAAAAAATTCCAATGTAACCTCTCCTTTCCCCCTACGCTACCATGACAATGTCACTGACGTCGTATAAGTTTACTGCTTCTCCCAATGCCAGAACTGCTATCTGCAGGATAAGCGTCTTAGTTTGTTTATTCAGGAAGTGTTCCATGCATGGTAGTGTGCAGAGTTAATAATCATAAGATAGCACAATGTCAGTGGTAGTACCTCAACCATTATCAGAAACTCGCACAAAAGACACAGGCAACCCACAGGCCCAAGGTGTGTCTCTGATGCCCTTCTTGCAGTGTTCCTCCAAAGTTATAACTGCTCCCTACCACCAGGGGGCAACTGAACACCACATTGAGGCTCAAAATGTACGTGAAGAGATTTCCATTTCAATGTTGAGCAGCCCACCAGCCCGTGTAGCAGCTCTGATGGCTACCGCCATTATCAAACACACTCTTTGAAGCTTCTTTCCTGATCACAGCTGCCAATTTCATAAATTTGAAAATGAGACATGAAATCCTGATGCTTCCTTAAGCAGTCTCAACACCCAGCAACCCTCCTGCTACTCAATTCATGCGAGAATAAGCAGTTATAAAACTGGATACAAGAGTTTACTTTCCCCATTAGTACCCAGGCCAATAAACCTGGAGTATTTTCCTCTCTGTTTTTGGACTTGGGCAGACAGGGCATAATTTCAAAATTTGTATATGACGTCAAACTCAAATGTGGAAAACAATGAAGGCGATAGCAACAGATTTCAAGTGGCCATAAACTGACTGGTGAAGTGAGCAGATACATGGCAGATGAAATTTAACGGAGAAGTGTGAAATGATAAACTTTGGTAGGATAAATGAAGAGAGGCAAAAAAGCTAAAAAGTACAATTTTAATAAGGTTGTAGGAACAAAGAGACCTGCAGGTGTATGTACAATAATCTAGTCCACTTTGGCAGGAAGAATAGAAAAGCAGCATATTTAACTGGAGAGAGATTACAGAACTGAGGTACAGAGGGATCTGGGTGTCCTGGTACATGGATAACAAAAAGTTAGTAAGCAGGTACAGCAAGTGATTGGCAAATGGAACATTGTCATTTATTGTAAGGGGAATGGAATATAACTTGAAATGTTTTGCTACAGTTGTATAGGGTGTTTATGAAACCACATCTGGAATACCGTGTACAGTTTTGGTCCTCATTTAAGGAAGGATATAAATGCATTGGAAGCAGTTCTGAAAAGGTTTACTTGACTGATACTTGGGATGGGGGCGTTATCTTATGAGGAAAGGTTGGGCAGGCTGGGCCTGTATCCATGGAGTTTAGAAGATTGCGAAGTGATCTTATTGAAACATAAAAGATTCTGAAGGGACTTGACAGGATGGATGCTGAGAGGGTGTTTCCACTTATGGGAGAGGCTTAGAACAAGGGAACACAGTTTAAAAATAAGGGGTTTACCATTTAAAACAGAGATGAGGAGAAATATTTTCCTCTAAGGGCTGTGAGTCTTTGGAACTCTCTTCCCCCGACAGCGGTGGAGGCAGGGTCATTGAATATTTTTAAAGCAGAGGTAGATAGATTCTTAACTAACAAGGGAGTCAAAGATTATTAGGGAGAAGTGGAACATGGAGTTAAGGCTACAACCAGGTCAGCCGTGATATTATTGAATGGTGGAGCAGGCTTGAGGGGCTGAATGGCCTACTCCTACTCCTAATTCATATGTTCGTATGTATGTTCTTTGAAGATGCTAGGACAAGTAGAGAAGAATGGTAAAAAGGTACAGGGATTCTTGGATTGATAAACAGAGGAATAAAATTCAAAAGCAAGGAAGCTATGCTAAACCTTTGAAAATCACTGGTTCGGTCACTACTGAAGCATTCTGGGCATCACACTTTAGGAAGAACATCAAAGGCATTGGAGAGAGCAGAGGAGTTTTACTAGAACAGTACCAGGAACAGAGGGGCTTAGTTATATGGAGAGGCTGTAGAAGCTGGAGCTGTCCTGAGAGCAGAGAAGTTTATGAGGGAATTTCAGAGCTATTTAAAATCACAAAGAATCTGGATAAAAGAAACTGTTTCTAATGTCAGGGGAGTCGTTAGCCGGAGGACACAGACAAAACACAATTGCCAAAAGAACCAGAGGTGACATGAGGAATTTATTTTTAAAAAGCATACGAGTTGTTGTGATCTGGAAAGCACTACCTAAAAGGATGACGGACAATAAAAACTTTTTTTAAAGGGAATTGGATAAATATCTGAAGTGAAAAAACTTGCAGAGCTAAAAGGAATAAGCTGAACAGTGGGACTAATTGAGGTAACTCCTTCAAAGAGCATTGTTTTATGCTGCATCATTTTCTGATTCTTTTTAACTCCTTGAAAGGTCTAGTCTCTTCCATATGAAACAATTATCTCCCAATCACCACTCCTCACTAATACATTCCACTCACCGATACTGCATCTTTATGTCCTTTGAATGTGTAAAGATGTTGGCACGTGGCAGGGTCCCAGATCAAGATCAGCTTGTTTCTGTCTCCTGTAGCCTACAAGGAAAGACAAGTTAGATCTGGCATTTCACAGGGCACATACAGTACATTGTCACATGTACACTACCTACCAGATTACAGTATCAGTCACATATAGTGTCATATGCTTTAAACTCTATCACAGAACTGTTGAAATGGTGCAGCTGTATCTGGCAAGCCAGTGTTATGAAAACAAAAATAGCTGGAAAAACTCAGCAGGTCTGACAGCATCTGCAGAGAGGAATACAGTTAACGTTTCGAGTCCATATGACTCTTCATCAGAATAGGTTCTGATAAAGAGCCATACGGACTCGAAATGTTAATTCTGTCTTCCTCTCCGCAGATGCTGTCAGACCTGCTGAGTTTTTCAGCTATTTTTGTTTTTGTTTCAGATTTCCAGCATCCACAGTATTTTGCTTTTATCTTAGCTACTGTTATGGACAGAGGGCGGGGTGGTTTTAATTTAAACAGCCCTGATTTCTAGTCTCACCACCCGCCTGTTAAAGAAAGCTGTTTTGCTTTTGATTTCCCCTTTTATAAGTGGTGGGGTATTTTTCCCAACCCTTCAGTTTTGGTGTGACCCAATTTCTATCAACAACTGCACAGCAAACTTGAGATAGGGTAAAATCAGAGGGTTAATTCATTTGCACACATCCAAACGTGGGAGGCTGCGGGGGGCGCGTCGCTATGCAGCCCCCGGTATATTCATACAATAAGAGGGATAGAGACAGCAAGAGGTACAGGGCAAAGACCACAGAATAAATAATTATTGTTTCACAAGTCCAGAATCAAAAGTCTAATGGTGTATTCTTTCATAGAGTTAGCAGGTTGAACACTGATGCGGGAAAATTCATTTTTGTAGTAGAGGTGACTTCAACAACGGGCTAGGCATGTAGAGTTCCATTAGAAAGTGTAGATGGTGCCAGGCATTCACCTGGACCGAGCCCTTGTTCTAAGCTGTTGCTTGGTTGATAGAAGATGGCAGTCTAAGCTGTGCAGCTCCAAAAGGCAATATTACAGGTTCCAGCTCAGATGACTCCCACCTCCACTGTGGCTTGGACAAAGGATGTATATTTCCTAGCCTATAGTCCTGAGATTGGTAAGGTTTCAATCGTCAATAATTCCAAAAGGAATTTCACGGGGTCCTTTGTCCTATCAAACTGGTCGGCTCTGTTGGTCAGGCCTTGGCCTTAGAAATATAAATGGTCTTTGCACCATTCATTTGAATTTGATCTTTATAGTCACAGTGGTCATTCGTGTCTCTTAAGAGTTAACAAAGTGGCAGCTGGTTTGAATGCCAAGAAGATCCTTTTGAGTCCTTGCCAGCAATGGTGTCAGCCATTTTAAAGCCTTTGCCCAGTTTTTTAAAAAAATAATTAGCCATGATGATACAAATATAATGTTTATAAAAATATAGAGTAAGATCTTAGCTCTGGGACACTACAGCGGGACCGAGACAAATCAGATCCACTATGGTTTTATAACTCAATGGAAGTCACCTCATAGACGGATAATTTCCAGGAACTAACATTTCAGATCCATTGATAAAGTGAAATAACCATCTCAATCAATTTTAGTGGGTAAGAACTTGACAATTAAAGGCTACTTACAATGACTGCAGGATGATTGGAGTGGGTAACAGCAAATATCACACTCCTGCAGTAGGGGACACCCTTATTAATGAGAGGCTTAAAGCACACTGTTGGAACACAACAGAAGCTGCTTCACGCTGCGTCTAGCCTGTGCTGTACCTGATGGGGGATGTCACCCATGGCTGTGGTAGATGGGCATGGGTAGTCAGTCCCACTCCAGAAACTTGAGGACACATCCCAGGCTGACACACTACTGAAGTACTGAGGGTATGCTGCACTATTGGAGGTGTCACCCTTCAGATAAGATGTTAAACCTGTTCACCCTCTCGAGTGCACATAAAAATCATTTGACACTATTTTGAAGAGCAGGAGAATTCTATCCAATGTCCTCGACAATAATTATTCCTCATCTAACAGCAGATTATAAAATAGATTATCTTGCAATTTGCTGTTTCTAGGACTATTCTCTTGATAAAATTGTCTGTGCATTTCCTACATTACAACAGTGGCTACACTTCCACAAGTAGTTAATTGGCTGTAAAGTGCTTGGAATGTACTGAGATCACGAAAGATGCTACATTCAAGTGGAGGACCAAACTCTCAAAAAGACGAAGAGTTCAACAAAACCCTAACTGAGATGGTAAGGAGATGGAGCCACTCACCAGGTACTTGCCATCCGATGAGATTGCCATGGAGAGGATGTGCATTGTGTGCCCCATGTGTCGGTCTTCTGTGCCCTTGCGCCCTCCGTGGATCGTGTGAACTTTTTTCCCACAGGTAACATCCCCTAGAAACATAGGTGAGAAGCACCGTTCCTTAAACATGCAGCAACAAAACCCAGGGGAAACTGAGCACAAAGGGATGGTCAAATCCCAGCCTACCAGGCTTCCCTCAGCAGCCCACGATCAGCTGCTAACACAAGCCTATATCCAACCTGTAGAAACTTACACTTAATGATGGAACAATCTTTGGATGCTGAGAAAATGTATTTATCATCAGGGGACAGAACCAGACACGTGACTGGAAGCTGGTGACCTCGGAGCAGGCGAATCTCGGATACATCAGGAGGGAGGTACTGAAAGAAAATAAGTTATTGTCACTTTCAAAGTACGAGAGGGGTAACAGACAGACATACCCTGTTACAGAGAAGAAATGGCAAATGCTACACTGTTCCAGAAATCAGAGGGAAAAGAGGTTTTAAAATTTATTTTTAGGATGTGAGCGATTTTGACAAGGCCATATTTTGTACCCATTCTTAGTCACCCAGTGATGGGCCTTCTCCTCGATATCACTGTGAGGTAGCTTTGACACTCCCACAACGGTGTTAGGTAAGGAATTACAGGATATTCAAAGTCACAATGATGTACAGTTAAGGCAGGATGGTGTGCGAGTCGGAGGGGAAGTTCTAGGTAATGGGCTCCCAAGATATTGCTGCTCTTTTCCTGTATGGTAGAGACGACAGGAGTTGTTGCAGTGCACTCCGTAGTACGTAAATAGCATTGACAATGAAAATGGTGGGGGTGGTGAGTGCTGAGTGCTGAAATCAAGTGACATGGAACAGATCAGGTGTCTTGGATAGAGTTGAGCTTCTTACAGGTGCACCAGGTGGGTGGTGAATATTCTATCACAACCCTGACTTAAGCCTTGTAAAAGGTAGAACAGTTTTAAGGGGTCCATGGGGAGAGACATACAGGCAAACACGCCAGCTACAGGAAATGCCAGTAACTCTAAGGTAGCACTGAATGCATCTTTGCATCTCACTACAGTGGAGCTCAGCTGTTTACTACATTATTAGCCTTATGTTACTGTCACTCCCTTTGGAAGAGCCTGTCCATTCTGAACAAGCAAGATTGACATTATAACCAAGTGTCAAATGTGGTTTGACAAGTGTATGAATCAATGCCTTAATCCATGAAGCAAAATAGTCTATACTCCTGGGGATGGTGGAGGGGCAGGGATGGGGAAATACTCCCTGCATACCAACCATTGGTATTGGTGAGGGGAAAGGGTGAGCAGCTCACCACATAGCATGGATTGTCCTTATGTACAGGACCAGAACTGAAGCCTAGTGAGTCAGCACTTACACCAACAAAATGAAACACTGAAGAGAAACCCGCAGCTAGATATTCCTCCAATCAGTGTGATTGAAAATAGATTTTTTTTATCTTGCTACTTGCGCATATTACAATCTATACTCTTAGATAGCTAGAATCGAAAGCAGAGGATGCACCTTTGCTAAATACAAGAAACAGATCGGACTGTTGTTCACGAGTTAACAAATAAGGTTTCTTTTGAAGGCGAGCAGCCTGATTATATTAATACATGCAGCAGACAATTGTCACGTGGCAAAATAGCCTAGTGGAGACGCAAAAAACTAAACAAAAACACTACTATTATAAGACATCGTTCCATTGTGAAAATTTACTTTGTTAGGCCGATTTTTTGAAAGGAACTGCCAGAAGCAACTGGATAAACAATAAATTCAAGTCACCCCAGTTGCAGGAATTGCAACAATCAACTGTACTGTAAAGTATTTTCTTTAGATTTTTACTTCTGTGAAACATTTTATTTATAATAAATCTGATAGTAGTAGCTTAACCTGTACAAAACAGTTTAGCCATGTAAATTTTTTCTGCCATCCAAACTGGAAAGTGATGTAATGAGCATCCTGTTACAGATATGTAATTTCACGATTCATATGTTTTAGGAGTGTAATTTTTAGTTTGGGATTTGCAATTTTTCAACGCAAGATAAATGAAAACCTCTGGTTAAGTAATTGTAAATCAAAAGGGGCCCATGTTTATTTTGTAAAGTCATAGTAGGAAGTACTGGAAACAAACAATGGGCTACCTCTCTAAGCTTCTTGGCAGACACTGCAACTGCAGCTGTTTCAATAAGCAGTTTAAATTATTTACATGGCAGGTTTGAGAATTGAAGATAATTAGTAAATCTCTATCTGGGACACATTGCCGTGGGGATAGATTGCAGGGAGGCGCTATTTTTGTTTTTTTCACCTGGGTGATTGTACATAGAAACAGCTAGTCAGCCAGGAAGTAGCTTCGAGACAGCCAGAAAACCTGCCAGGAGCTGTAAAGCAGCTAGAACCAGTGGCAGAGAATTATCAGAAACCAAGGGTGTTTTGCTTTTGGAGTCACTAAGCAAGAATGCAGCGAGGCCCATACTCGAGTTGGGGAGTCCACAATTGTGGGTTGCTTTTGGAAAGTTCACCAAGCCGAATGCTAGTGGAAGGACCCCAAGAAATCTCATACTGCAGATAATAGTGGAAACAATGAAGGGAATCAAAGTGAATTTCTGAGAGTTGTGGCACACCTTGGTTTGGTCCCAGGAGAAGATGAAGGAACCCTCTAGATCCTGTAAAGTAGAGAGGAGTTCTTGGGTGGAAATAAAAGTAGAACTGGGCAGGTCGTGTTGAGATTTTCAGATTTAACGTATAAGCTTTAATGAAATATGGTGTTATGTTAGCATTACTCTGTTTAACTCCTGTATAATTTGTTTAAAATGTGAAATCTTGTGGCTTAATTCTTTCAGTTAATAACTGAGAGATAACTGGGAGTTTGAAGTTAACAATCTCTACTGGGATCATAACACTGCATTTGTCCAGTATGCAATTTTACACGATTATGCTCAACTGTTAGACCAGGATTATGTCCATTCATCATGGGAGAGTAAAAGATCCAAGTTTAAATTTGGAAGTGACACAATTTACTTGTAGAAACTGTTGTCATGGCATTTACATAAGAAAAAAATGTTGAAAAAGAATGAAGCGTAGAAGAGGTTTCGCTGCTTTATAGTCTTGCCTTTCTGCTCAGGTTAGTGATGGGAGGAAAATCGACTCAAAGGTCTTTAAACTTATACTCACATCTTTGGCAAGAAGTCGTTTAAGTTTTCCCTTCTGTTCGAGCTGCAAAGAGATAACAAAAATTAAAAACATTTGACATAACTGGAAACACTGCCAAGGCTACATTTTTACAGCGTAAAAACAATCTACCAATCAAATAGAAAACGGAAGGTTAACAATTAGTTGATGAACTTTAAGAGGTCCATAGGCTGCATACTCTCTCATCTCTCAGGCTCTGCCAACACAGATTGGATTAAAGTTTGTTCTTTAGCAGGAGAAGACCTAGAGAAATAAATCAGGAAATCTCCACCAGTAGCAAGTGAGGGGCAGCATAAAACTACATGCAAATCAGCACAAAGTGAGACTGAACTGGCCACTTCATCTAGAGGAGCCTTAGTAATGGTGGAAAAATTGTCATTCTTCAAATGGGAGGTACTGCTCTGAAGCCCTTTTTTAAAAAAAAGTCTTTAGCGATCACTGTACAATGCAGCATCACACTGTGCAGATCCATTCTGCACACACAATCTCCACCGCTCCTTATATAGTAAACACTAGTATTGTCGCTGCACTAGTAATCCAGAGGCCCAGGGTGAGGACCCAGGTTCAAATCCCACCACAACAGATGATGGAATTTGAATTCAATAAAAATCTGGAATTAAAAGTCTAATGATGACCATGGAACCATTGCCAATTGTTGTAAAAACCCATCTGGTTCACTAATGCCCTTCAAGGAAGGATATCTGTCTCTCTTACCTGGTCTGGCCTAAATGTGACTCCAGACCCACAGTAATGTGGTTGACTCTTAAATGCCTTCTAAAATGGCCCAGCAAGCCATTCAGTTGTAACAAACCACTACAAAGTCACAAAAAAGGAATGAAACTGGACGGACCACCCGGCATCGACCTAGACACCAGAAACGACAACAGCAAACTCAGCCCTATTGACACTGCAAAGTCCTCCTGACTAACATCTGGGAACTTGTGCCAAAATTGGGAGAGCTGTGTCACAGACCAGTCAAGCTACATCCTGACATAGCCATTCTCACGGAATCATAACTTACAGATAATGTCCCAGACACCACCATCACCATCCCTGGTTAAGTCCTATCCCACCAGCAGGACAGATCCAGCAGAGGTGGAAGCATAGTGGTATACAGTCAGGAGGGAGTTGCCCTGGGAGTCCTCAACATTGACTCCAGGCTTCATGAAGTCTCATGGCATCAGGTCAAACATGGGCAAAGAAACACCCTGCTGATTACCATGTACCACCCTCCTTCAGCTGATGAATCAGTGCTCCTCCATGTTGAACATCACTTGGAGGAAGCACTGAGGGTGGCAAGGGCACAGAATATACTCTGGGTAGGGGGCTTCAATGCCCATCACCAAGAGTGGCTCAGTAGCACCACTATTGGCCGAGCTGGCCGAGACCCAAATGACATAGCTGCTAGACTGGGTCTGCAAGAGGGAAAAACGCACTTGACCTCATCCTCACCAACCTGCCTGCCGCAGATGCATCTGTCCATGACAATATCAGTAGGAGTGACCGTCGCACAGTCATTGTGAAGACGAAGTCCCTCCATCATGTTGTGTGGCACCGTGCTAAATGGTATAGATTGCAAACAGATCTAGCATCTCAAGACTGGGCATCCATGAGGCGCTGTGGGCCATCAGCAACAACAGAATTATACTTGACCACAATCTGTAACCTCATGGCCTGGCATATCTTCCACTCTACCATTACCATCAAGCCAGGTGGTCAACACTGGTTCAATGAAGAGTGCACGAGGGCATACCTAAAAACGAGGTGTCAACCTGGTGAAGCTATAACACAGGACTACTTGCATGACAAACAGCATAACCAGCAAGTGACAGACAGAGCTAAGCGATCCCACAACCAACTGATCAGATCTTATTTCTGCAGTCGTGAATGGGTAGTGGACAATTAAACAACTCACTGGAGGAAGCTCCACAAATACCCCCATCCTTAATGATGAAGGAGCCTAGCACAGCAGTGCAAAAGATAAGGCTGAAGCATTTGCTACAATCTTCTGCCAGAATTGCTGAGTGGATGATCCATCTCGGCATCCTCTGGAGGTCCCCAGCATCTTAGATGACAGTCTTCAGCCAATTTGATTCACTCCACTTGATATCAAGAAAAAGCTGAAGGCACTGGATACTGCAAAGGCTATGGGCCCTGACAATATTCCAGCAATAGTACTAAAGACTTGTGCTCTAGAACTTGCTGTGCCCCTGGCCAAGCTGTTCCAGTACAGCTACAACACTGGCATCTACCCAGCAACGTGGAAAATTGCCCAGGTATGTCCTGTACACACAAAGCAGGACAAATCCAACCCGGACAATTACCGCCCCGTCAGTCTACTCTCGATCATCAGTGAAGTAATGGAAGTGGTCATTAACAGTGCTATCAAGCAGTGCTTAGCAATAACCTGCTCACTGATGCTGAGTTTGGGTTACGTCAGGGCCACTCAGCTCCTGACCTCATTATAGCCTTGGCTCAAACATGGACAAAAGAGCTGAATTCCCAAGGTGAGGTGAGAGTGACTGCCCTTCATATCAAGGCAGCATTTGATCAAGTGTGCATCAAGGAGCCCTAGCCAAACTGGAGTCAATGGGAATAAGGGAAAAACTCTCCGCTGGTTGGAGTCATACCTAGCACAAAGGAAGATAGTTGTGGTTGTTTGAGGTCAGTCATCTCAGCTCCAGGACATCACAGCAGGAGTTCCTCAGGGTAGTGTCCTCTGCCCAAATATCTTCAGCTGCTTCATCAATGACCTTCCTTCAATCATAAGATCAGAAGTGGGGATGTTTGCTGATGATTACACAATGTTCAACACTATTCGCAACTCCTCAGAAACTGAAGCAGTCCATGTCCAAATACAGCAAGACCTGCACAATGTCCAGGCTCGGGCTGACAACACACAAGTGTCAGGCAATTACCATCTCCTACAAGAGAGAATCCAACCATCGCCCCTTGATGTTCATGGCATCACCATCACTGAACCCCCCACCATCAACATCGTGGAGGTTACCATTGACCAGAAACAAACTGGACTAGCCATATAAATACTGTGGCTACAAGAGCAGGTCAGAGGCTAGGAATCGTGTGACGAGTAACACCTCCTGACTCCCCAAAGCCTGTCTACCATCTACAAGGCACAAGTCAAGAGTGTGATGGAATACTCTACATTTGCCTGGATGAGTGCAGCTCCCACAATGCCAAAAAAGCTGTGCAGGACAAAGTAGTCCGCTTGATTGGCACCACACCCACAAACATTCACTCCCTCCACCACCGACGCACAGTAGCAGCAGTGTGTACCATCTACAAGATGCACTGCAAGAATTCACCAAGGCTGCTTAGACAGCACCTTCCAAACCCACGACCGCTACCACCTAGAAGGACAAGGGCAGCAGATAGATGGGAATATCACCACCTGGAAGTTCCTCTCCAAGTCACTCACCATCCTGACTTGGAAATAAATCGCTGTTCCTTCACTGTCGCTGGGTCAAAATCCTGGAACTCTCTTCCTAACAGCACTGTGGGTGTACTTACATCACATGGACTGCAGCGGTTCAAGGACGTAGCTCATCACCACCTCCTCTAGGGCAACTAGGGATGGGCAATAATTGTTGGCTCAGCCAGCGAAACCCACATCCCAGAAATGAATAAAAAAAGAAACATACAGTATTGCTGGTTTAAATCAAGGGCCACAATTGCAACCAATGCTGGAGAGCAATGCCGCAACACTAATGTGACGTGGGTTCCTGTCTGTGATTCTACTGAAGAGTAAGCTCCTCATCCCAAATGGACAGCTGCCAAAGAAAGCAGATTCTTTCTTAAAGGAATAGGAAAAAATCCATACAAAAAGTAAAAACGCTGAGGTACCAAAACTGATTCTTTCCACTTGCTTTGTGGAAGCTAGGATGGAGTTACTTTCTGATACAATTCCTTTCTACCCCCTTAAGGACATTTCTTACCACTTCCTCCTCCAGTCTGCCTCCGATCAGGTCACTCTCAAACTGCTCCTCTTCTACTTTCTCCTCCTCTGCAAATAAAAATCAATCACAATTACGGCAGCTGATCCCTGGACTATTCAAAGGCAAGGAGACAATAACCCATCAGCTCCCCATGCCAAGACTATTTAAAAATATGTCGGCTTGCTCTGCAAGCAGGCGTACAGAGGGTCTCTGTGAATTGAGAGCGTCACGTAGATCCACTTCACAGCACTTATGTCTGCTTGAAGCAAGAACGGAGCTATTTTCTCTTTAGCTCCTCGGCACAAGGCACTGAGGGTAACTGTTGCAGTCCCAGTTCTGTCCAGATGTGTCCAGCCAGCTCAGTGCAGACCAAATGCCAGAGTGGTGTCTATGACTCTATACCAGGCCGGGCTGTGCATGTATATCCATCCTGGTGTTACAGCACCCAGTAAAGCATGGTCTGACGTGCTGAGGGCTTCAACACGTTGGTAATGGATGGGAAGAAGATTCTTTGGAAATTGGCACTTTCAGAATTAGCTGGCTGCACCCCGCCCCCCCCACCCGGTGAACTAGGGATTTGATCGCTGAACAGTAATCAGCTGCCACCTTCTTTGCAGCCCGTTATCCGTACCTTCCATCCGCAGTTGTTCCAGATAGAGTTTGGCGAGTCGCAGCTTCTTCTCTTGTGCAGTCTCTTCAATCTCCAACACTTCAGCATCTTTCTTATTGTGTCCAACACTGTCAGAGAGGAGGTGAAATAGTCTTTAGTTTTCAAGAGGTATGCAGTTGTGCAAAAAGTTTCTAATCTGTTTCCACTGCTTCTAGCTCAATGGGTCGTTTTAGGCTCCATCCTGCTGTGGGCTGAGTTAGTTGGTCTTTGCTCAGGCCAAGGGTTGGGGAGGGGAATGGGTTTACATTTGGGCTCAGTGCCTTCAAACTGAACATGGGGGTGGAGGGGAGGAAAAGTCAGGCAGAGTTTCCTGCTCCTGATCCAATCTATTGGTTCCTTGTTGGGAGAATGCCCGGTGTGGACAAAGTGAAGTTTGGAGGCCCTGGAGGATTCCTCTTCAAGGCTCACCATTACCGTTGGAAACTCAAGTGGGGCACTGAAGGCACAATAATCCTGCAGAAAAATGTCTTTCACCTGCATAAGTCAGCAACTATTGCACAGAACCAGGGGAAGGATAAGGCTTCAAATCTAACAATACATTACTGCTACGGTGCACATTTACAACATGACAAATTTTTAGAGAAGCTGTTTTAAAGGTTACTTTTTTTTTAAAAACAAAAACCTACCTTGGACTGAGTTTAGAGTTTCAAAATGACTCCGAGCTACCAGGCAGAATTGTGGCTTTCAGACTGGGTCTCCTCTTTCCAGAGTACAATAGACAATCCTTAATTTAATTAAGTTTCACTGTAGTCTCACCCAGGATACAATGAATCCATTCTTAATTAGCACATTCGTTTAGATAATATCACCAACTTCAACACCTCTGTGTTCTTTTGTTTGACATCTTTTGATGATCTGCTCCTATCACTGCTGCTTGTCCCTACAACCCCACCACCCCCCTCCACTTCTCTCTCTCTCCCCCCACCCAACACCCCACCCCGCCCCCCCCCCCCCCCCCCACCCCGCCTTAAACCAGCTTATATTTCACCCCTCTCCTTGGATTCACATAGTTCTGTTGAAGGGTCATGAGGACTCGAAACGTCAACTCTTCTTCTCCGCCGATGCTGCCAGACCTGCTGAGTTTTTCCAGGTAATTCTGTTTTTGTTCTGGATTTCCAGCATCTGCAGTTTTTTGTTTTTAGACAATGAAGTTTGTTGACACCTCATTATAAGAATGTAAACTGTGCCTTGGCTAAGACAAAAGCTGAGAACCACGGATGGGTGAAGGGCTTTTTGAAGTGTCGATGCTTTATTTGGGAGGTGACTTGGCATTTTGTACAGGTCCAGGATAATAGCGGCCATCTTGCCTTATTTGCGAAAAGCTTTGGAAAGGGCAGGAAGCTGGCAGATCCATAGAGAACCATCTTGAAGAAGCTTCAACTCAGGGAGAGACTGAGAAAGACATCTATTGGTCTGCTGTAAAGTAACTAGGCAGCTAAAAGTGCCATGCCTGCACTCGCTCTCCTCCCTGTAAACTCTGATTCCGCCTACTAAGCTCACCTCGGCAATGGAGCTGGGAGCCCATGGAAGCCATCGCAGCTGCAGAATCGGCTTCACAAAAACACCTTCCCTTCAGACAACACAATACCTCGACTTCAAACTTATTGACCTGCACCAAATATGGACTAATCTTGATTTACATTTATAAGTATTGTTTTTATCTTCCTCTGTAACTAATTTGTGTGTGTGAATGTGTTAGTGATTTTTCCAGAGCAACAAATTAACTTTTTCTTTTTTTAAGTAAAAAGTGCCACCAACACACTGTCCCCAGACGACTTTGGTGAAGCACCTCTTAAAATGCTCATGACAATCACAGCTGTTGTAATCTGCCCTACGGAAGAAGCCTACACATTATTTAATTTTACTTGCAAACTAATGAACAGAAAAATTCTTGTTTTAGTTAGTGTCTCTGAGCAAATCAGTCTATGACTGACATATGGGTTCTTCCCAGCTCAGGGCAAAAGCAGCCTCTTCATCCCCATCCACAGGATCCAAAGCAGGACTTCCATTCCCTGACAAATCACAAACACCAAACACTGCTGGCGGAGGAGGGGTGACAGACTGTCAGAAGCTATCACAGTGACTCCTTAATCTGAAACAGCCGACGGCCCTCCACCCAGTGGCTGGTCTTGCCTGAAGTGATATACACAGGCCGGGGATGCAGTCCAGCAGGGTCTGGGCATGGAGACATACCTGGTCTACACATGTTCAAAATGGAAACTCTGGCAGTGTAGCAGGAACACAGTGACACTGGGAACCTTATGCAATATTTCAGTTTATACGCATCAGGGTCATGGAGTTACAGAGTTATTTATGTCACAGAAGGAGGTCGTTCAACCTATTGAGTCCATGCTGGATCCCAGCAGAGCAATCCAGTCAGCCCCATTCCCCTGCACTATCCTTGTAGTCTTGCAAGTTTACTTCCTTCAAATGCCGATCCAATTTCCTTTTGAAAAATTTCCTCGCTGCCACTTCCACCACCCTCACGGACAGTGAGTTCCAGGTCATTACTTCTCGCTGTGTATAAAACTTCTTCCTCACATTCCTCTGGCAGCTCTTGCCCAAAACTTTAAATCTGTGTCCCCCCAGGCCTGGAACGATCAGCAAATGGGAAGTTTATCCAGACCTGTCATAATCCTGTACACCTCAATCTCCTTTGCTCCAAGGAGAACAACCCCAGCTTCTCCAACCTAACCTGATAAATAAAACCCCCATTCCTGAACCATTCTGGTAAATCTCCAATGTACCCTCCCAAGGACCTTCACATCCTTCCTAAAGTGTGGTGACCAGAACTGGACATAATACTCTAGTTGCAGCCCAACCAGAGGTTCACAAAGATTCAGCATAACTTGCCTGCTTTTGGACTCAATATATGTATTTATGAAGCCAAGATCCCACACGCTTTGCTAACCACGCTTTCATAATGTCCTGCCACCCACAAAGATCTAGGTAACCTCCAAGTACCTCTGTCCTCTATACTCTTTCAAACTGTGCCAGTAAGGCTATACTGCCTTTCCCTATATCTTCTGCCAAAAGCTTTCATAAGTTCTTTCCCAAAGTGAGGACTATCAGCTGCTGTGAGGCCTAAAACAAAGCCCATCTGGCAATCCCCTCAGCCTGGATTATCCTCTACATTCGAGGTGCAGCAAGTAAAGCAGAAGAGAAAATTTTCAAAAATAACATGCCACAGAGGTGTTGGAAGCTCCTGTCTCCGTTAACAGAGGTGGTTCCGTGAAGCTGCAGAAATGACAGGGATTAGCTCCTCACTGACAGGCCCGTGCTGGCTTGATTTATTCCTTTTATTCATTCATGGAATGTGGGCTTCACTGGCTAGACCAGCATTTATTGTCCATCCCTAAATGCCCTTGGGAAGGTGATGGTGAGCTGCCTCCTTGAACCGCTGCAATCCATATGGTGTAGGTACACCCACAGTGCTGTTAGGGAGGGAGTGCAAGGATTTTGACCCGGCGACACTGAAGGAACTGTGATATATTTTCAAGTCGGGATGGTGAGTGACTTGGAGGGGAACTTCCAGGTGGTGGTGTTCCCACCTATCTGCTGCCCTCGTCCTTCTAGATGGTAGCGGTTGAAGGTTTGGAAGAAGCTGTCTAAGGAGCCTGGGTGAGTTCCTGCCTTGCACCTTGTAGATGGTACACACTGCTGCTACTGTGTATTGGTGACAGAGGGGGTGAATGCTTGTGGACGGGATGCCAATCAAGCCAGCTGCTTTGTCCTGGATGGCGTCAAGCTTTTTTAGTGTTGTTGGAGCTGCCCTTGTGTGTCATGAATGTTACTTGCCACTTGTCAGCCCAAGCCTGGATATTGTCCAGGTCTTGTTGCATTTGGACATGGGCTGCTTCAGTATCGGGGGAGTCATGAATGGTGGACATTGTGCAATTATCAGCGAACATCTCCACTTCTGGCCTTATGATGGAAGGAAGGTCATTGATGAAGTAGCTGAAGATGGTTAGGCCAAGGACGGTACCCTGGGGAATGATCCTGCAGTGATGTCCTGGAACTGAGATGACTGACCTCCAACCTTTGTGCTAGGTATGATTCCAACCAGCGGAGACTTTTTCAAGGGCAGTCACTCTCACCTCATCTCAGGAGTTCAGCACTTTTGTCCATGTTTGAACCAAGGTTGTAATGAGGTCAGGAGCTGAGTGACCCTGGTGGAACCCAAACTGAATGTCAGTGAGCAGGTTATTGCTGAGCAAGTGCCACTTAATAGCACCATTGATGGCCCTTTCCATCACTTTACTGGTGATCGAAAGTAGACTAATGGATTATTGTCCGGGTTGGATTTGTCCTGCTTTTTGTGTACAGGACATACCTGAGCAATTTTCCACATAGCCTGGTAGATGCCAGTGTTGAAGTTGTAATGGAACAGCTTGGCCAGGGGTATAGCAAGTTCTGGAGCACAAGTCTTCAGTACTATTGCTGGAATATTGTCATAGCCCATAGATTTTGCAGGATCCAGTGCCTTCGGCCATTTCTTGATATCACGTGGAGTGAATCGAATTGGCTGAAGGCTGGCATCTGTGATGCTGGGAACCTCTGGAGGAGGCCAAGATGGATCATCCACTTGGCACTTCTGGCTAAAGATCGTTGCAAATGCTTCAGCTTTATCTTTTGCACTGATGTGCTGGACTCCTCCATCATTGAGGATGGGGATAATTGTGGAGCCTCCTCCTCTAGTGAGTTGTTTAACTGTCCACCAACATTCACTACTGGAAATGGCAGGACTGCAGAACTTGGATCTGATCCATTGGTTGTGAAATCGCTTAGCTCTATCACTTGCTGCTTATGCTGTTTGGCACACAAGTAGTCTTGTGTTGTAGCTTCACCAGGTTGACGTCTTATTTTAGGTATGCCTGGTGCTGCTCCTGGCATGCCCTCCTGCACTGTTCATTGAACCAGGGTTGATCCCCTGGCTTAGTAGTAATGGTAAAGTAGGGGATATGTCAGGCCATGAAGTTACAAGTTGTGGTTGAGTACAATTCTGCTGCTGCTGATGGCCCCACGGCGCATCATGGTTACCCAGATCTGTTCAAAATCTATCCCATTTAGCACAGTGGTAGTGCCAGACAACACAATGGAGGGTATCCTCAGTGCGAAGCTGGGACTTCGTCTCCACAACGACTGTGCAGTGGTCACTACCAATACCGTCATAGACAGATGCATCTGTAGGCAGGTTGGTGAAGATGAGATCAAGTATGTTTTTCCCTCTTGTTGGTTCCCTCACCACCTGCTGCAGGCCCAGTCTAGCAGCTATGTCCTTTAGGACTTGGCCAGCTCGGTCAGTAGTGGTGCTACTGAGCCATTCTTGATAATGGACATCGAAGTCCCCCACCCAGTGTACGTTCCGCGTTCTTGCCATCCTCAGTGCTTCCTCCAAGTGGTGTTCAACATGGAGAAGCAATGATTCATCAGCTGAGGAAGGACGGCACATGGTAATCAGAAGGAGATTACCCTGTCCATGTTTGACCTGATGCCATGAGACTGGGGTCCAGAGTCGATGTTGAGGACCCCCAATGCAACTCCCTCCCGAACGTATACCTGCTGGTGAGACAGGACATAGCCAGGGATGGTGATGGAGGAGTCTGGGACATTATCGGCAAGATATGGTTCCGTGAGTACAACTATGTTGCTCTATTAATCTGTGAGATAGCTCTCCCAATTTTGGCACTAGACCCCTGATGTTAGAAAGGAGGATTTTGCAGGATCGACAGGGCTGAGTTTGCCATTGTTGCTTCAGGTGGCTAGGTCGATGCCAGGTGGTCCGTCTGGTTTCATTCCTTTTTTTGAGACTATGTATACAACTTTTGAGGCTTGATACAAGTGAGCGGCTTGCTCAGCCATTTCAGAGGGTATTTAAGAGTCAACCACATTGCTGTGGGTCTGGAGTCACATGTAGGCCAGACCAGGTAAGGATGACAGATTTCCTTCCCTAAAGGGCATTAGTGAACTGGATGGGTTTTTACAACAATCGACAATGGTTTCATGGTCATCATTAGGCTTTTAATTCCAGATTTTTATTGAATTCAAACTCCATCATCTGCCGTGGTGGGATTTGAACCTTGGTCTCCATAGTATTACCCTGGGTCTCTGGATTGCTCTTCCAGTGACAATACCACCACCTCCCCAACAGAAAGGTTGGGCATATGCTTAAAAAACTGTGAGACCACCTCCAAGGGAAACCTCATTGTTGCCCTAATGAAAATGAGCTCAATGCCTTCAAACTACTTACAGGGGAAGGGGCAGTGGGAGGGAGCTGGAGGGAGAAGCAATGTAATGGGCAACAGCAGATGGATAGTGGGGCTGGGGATGACATAAAGGACAGGGAAAGCTGACAGCTGCATGGAACAGGGCTCTGCTCATACCTGCATCTGTAAGCAGCAGTGTGCAGATCGGAGTTTTCCCTGACGGAAAACCCATTTTGAAACTGCAATGTAACTTGGATCTGCAAGCCTTCTCTCAAAAGGCACTGGCTTTAAGTCCAGTAAGATAGGGTTATGCTCCAGTATTGAAAGATGTAGAATCATAGTGTGAATGCTCAGTTACCTTTCTGTCTCCGAGTCACTGGAAATCTCTTCATCCAGTTTCCGAGTGAGCTTCTTGTGGGCTTTATCTTCGTCACCTTCAGCCTGGGAAGAAATACCAAATTAGATTTCTATGCTGGACAGAGTGTGCAGGAGCTAGAGTCATAGAGGTCTACAGCACAGAAAAAAGCCCTTCGGCCCATCAAGTCTGCACCGGTCAAACAAGTACCTAAATATTCTAATTACATTTTCCAGCTCTAGGCCCATAGCCTTGTATGCCATGGCATCGCAAGTGCATATCCAAATACTTCTTAAATGTTATGAGGGTTTCTTTCTCTCTATTACCCTTTCAGGCAGTGAGTTCCAGATTCCCACCATCCTCTGGGTGAAAAAATTCTTCCTCACATCCCCACTAAACTTTCTGCCCCTTACCTTAAATCTATGCCCCATGGTTATTGATCCCTCCAATAAGAGGAAAAGTTCCTTCCCATCTACCCAATCTATGCCCCTCATAATTTTATACACCACAACCATGTCCCCCTCCCTCAATCTCCTCTGCTCCAGGGAAAATAACCCCAGCCTATCCAATCTCTCCACATAACTAAAACTCTCCAGCCCAGGCAACATTCTGGTAAATCTCCTCTGCACTCTCTCTAGTGTAAGCCAGATATGAAGTTAAACTAAGACCCTCTCAGGCAATGTAAAAGATCTCATGTCAGTATTTCAATAATGAGCAAGGGAGCTCTCCCTGGTGTCCCGGCCAATATTTATTCCTCAACTTATGTCACTAAAAGCAGATTGTCCAATCATTATTACATTGCTTTTTTTTTTGGGGGGGGGGGGTGAAAGCTAGTTGTGTGCAGTTTAGCTTCTGCATTTCCTACATTACAACAACTACATGACGACTTCAAAAGTGCTTGATTGTACAGCTTTTTGGGACATCCTCAGATTGTGAAAGGTGCCGTTTAAATGCAAGTTCAACACATGTCCACAAATTACTCCCACCAGTGAAATCTAAAGCAACCAGTACTTTGTAGGGATATTCTCTTCAGCTACTAACCACGTGGCACCAATGTCAACTTTGATCACTGTGATATTGAGTGGGAACATGGGGGTTGGCTGGCACAGACGGTCAGACAGACAGGCAGTCAGTGTGGAGTTAGTGAGAGCCCCGCTGAACCAGGCTGACTCCGGTTTCTGAGCTATTGCTCAGGTCTGGGATCAACATGACTCCCTCAGCCATACTGCATTAACTGGGGAAAGGCAGCCTCTCCCCCGCCAGCCCCGCGGACCCTCACCTTCCTTTTGCGGCCTCTCCCCTCGGCTGCTTTCTTTTTCCGGATGAGAAATGATCCACTCGTCGCCATCCCGCTCCCCCGAATCCACATGGTAACCGAGCCGTGCTGCGACCCAAACTGCTACCACCTCTCCGCCAATCAGCGGTCTCTGACCGCCCCTCTCCGCCAATTAGCGTTCGCTAACCGCCCCCCTCACCGCTAATCAGCGATCCCTGACTGCCGTTTCTCGCCAATCAGCGCTCTCTGCCAGCCTCCTCCCTGCCAATTGGCACTCTCTCCGCCAAGCAACGTTCACACCGCTGCCCTTCCGCTATCCGATTGGTCTAACCAGCTGCCAATCACAAGAATGCCCCCCCCCCCGTCCGTATGGCAGAAGTTGGTGTTACACCAGGTGCGGGTCCCTCTAGAAAGTAAAAGCCGAGACAATGGTACCGGTCTCTAGAACCGAACGTTTAAAAAATGCTGAGGAGGTGGAGTTTCTCCTACACTTTAATTGTGTTTGAATTAATTTTGACAAGTTTGTTTCAAAGGGTCTTCAAGGAAAAGGAGGCAGAGGATTTTGGTAAGAATAGTCTAATGAAAGGCAAAATCTACCAAAAACCCCTACCACATACCTTCAGGGTAAGAGAGAGAGTTAAGGACCCCAGAGACTGAGAAAAATAGTGGAAATCCATGAAGTCAGTTATTGGATTCATGCCTGGTGGAAGCATCATTGGTGCCACTTTTGTTTTGAAACAAGTGATGGAGAAATATTGGGAAGGCCATAATGCAACATGCACATCGATTTAAAATAATAATATAAAAACAAAAAAACTGCGGATGCTGGAAATCCAAAACAAAAACAGAATTACCTGGAAAAACTCAGCAGGTCTGACAGCATCGGTGGAGAAGAAAAGAGTTGGCGTTTCGAGTCCTCATGACCCTTCCACAGAAGGAACAACAAAAATATGTCTCAGTTTTCAAAGACGAACTTGGAAAGATTGAGGGGTTAAAACAAAAATTTGTGTAGATCCAGAGGCAACATCAAGATTCATGAAGGCAAGACTGGTACCTTATGCAATGCGGGAAAAGGTAGACACCAAACTGGACAGATTAGAAAAAATGGGAGTGATACAACCAGTACAATTTTCAGAGCGGGCAGCACCAGTTGTACCTGTTCTCAAACCTGACCGAAGCATTCGAATATGTGGGGAGCATAAAGTTAACAGTCAATCAAATGGCTAAGCTGGACAGACACCCCAAACTAAAAATTGAAGACTTGTATGCTAAACTGGCAGGTGGAACAGTCTACACGAAGTTAGATACGAGTAATACCTACCAACAATTGGAATTAGAGAAGGCATCCCGGAAATTTGTCATCATAAATACACAAGGGATTGTACCACTATACCCGTTTACCTTTTGGCATATCTTCAGTTTGTGCCATATTTCAAAGAACCATGGAAAGTTTACTACAGGGACTGCCCCATGTTGTAGTTTATTTGGATGATGCTCCTGTGACTGGACTCACTGAAAAGGAACAGTTGATGAACTTGGAAGAAGGTTTGAAACGTTTTTCGCAGGTTAGAGTGAGAATGAAAAAGAGGGGTGAAATATAAGCTGGTTTAAGGTAGGGGGGTGGTGGAGAAGTTGGGGGATGGTGTGGTTGTAGGGACAAGCAAGCAGTGATAGGAGCAGATAATCAAAAGATGTCACAGACAAAAGAACACAGAGGTGTTGAAGGTAGTGATATTATCTAAACGAATGTGCTAATTAAGAATGGATGGTAGGGCACTCAAGGTACAGGTCTAGTGGGGTGGGGTGGAAAGGCTAGCGGGGCATAAAAGATTTCAAAATAATGGAAATAGGTGGGAAAAGAAAAATCTATATAAATTATTGGAAAAAACAAAAGGAAGGGGGAAGAAATAGAAATGGGGTGGGGATGGAGGAGGGAGTTCAAGATCTAAAATTGTTGAATTCAATATTCAGTCCGGAAGGCTGTAAAGTGCCTAGTCGGAAGATGAGGTGCTGTTCCTCCAGTTTGCGTTGGGCTTCACTGGAACAATGCATCAAGCCAAGGACAGACATGTGGGCAAGAGAGCAGGGTGGAGTGTTAAAATGGATCATTATATTCAATATCTCAGCCTCCACTGCTCAGTGGGGAAGAGAATTCCAAAGACTGACGCACTTCTGAGAGAAGAAATCCCTCTTCATCTTCATTTTAAATGGGAGCTCCCTTATTTTTAAACAGTGTCCTCTAGTTCTAGATTCCTCCACAGGTGGAAACATCCTCTCAGCAATTACCCTGTCAAGCCCCCTCAGAATCTGATGTGTTTCAGTAAGATCTCCATTCATTCTTCTAAACTTCAAACCGTATAGGCCCAACCTTCTCAACTTATCCTCGTAAGACAGCCCCTTTCGTCCCAGGAATCAGCCAAGTGAACCTTTCCGAACTGCTTCCAATGCAAGTATATCCCTCCTTAAGCCAGGAGGGCAAAACTGTAAACAATACTTCAGATATCCTGTTGCAGCAAGACTTCCTTACTTCATCTCCTTTTCAGTAAAGGCCAACAGAGAGTTTTGAATCCTAAGTTGGATTCCGCCAATGATTGGCACCCCTTCCTCTCCTGGATTGTCAGGAATATTCTAACTGAGCAAGTGAAATGGGGAGTGCCATGGTTAATGATGTTTGCAGATGACACTGACAATGAGAACAGAGCATCTGGAGAACTTAAACACCAGAGGTGTAAAGATTATGCATGAAGACTTGGAGAAGGTGAATAGTTTCAAGTACCTGGATCAGTGGTGGCAAAAGATGGAAATATGGAAATGGAAATTAAACAAGGGATTATCTCTGGTTGGAGTAATTGGAAGAAGTGTAGTGGAGTGTTAGGTGATATACAAGTATCACAGAAAATGAAAGGCAGAAAGACAATTATGAGACCAGCTGTGTTATATAGTGCAGAAACTTGGGCAACACCAAGAAGAGAGGAACAACGACTGGATACTAATGAGATGCAGATGCTGTGATGGATGTGTGGAGTAATGACAAAGGAGAAAATCAGGAACCAGCACACCGGGGTGGGGGGGGCGGTCAGCGAATATTCTGGGAGCATCAAAGAAAGTGGCTGAGAAGAGATTGAGATGATATGGTCATTATTTTGGAGAAAGAGAAAGGGAAAGTGGTGAAGTGAGTGATGGAGATGGGAATGCCAGGAAGGAGAAGCTTAAGACCAGATGGAGAAATGCAGTGGTGAGAGACTTAAAGACAGCAGAATTGGAAGAGTGACTGACAGGTGGAGATGGAGAAGGGGCATCAACCAGCATTGTGGTGACCCCAAGTGAAATGGGAGAAGTTGAAAGAAGAAGAACCAGTTTGTCTTAAGTTCCCTTTTCAAGACAAAATTTATAGAATGGATCTTTTAGCTTCTTTCCTTTCATTGTCTGATTTCAGCAAATTTACAGGTCAAAATTTAAGATTTTAAGAGGCACCTGAGGCAATCTGCATAGAATCTGGTTATTGGCTGTTGCCCCTTATACCACTCAGTAATATGCCAGTCCCTTTGGAGAGAACGGGGCAGCTGAAACAACTTGGAATGTTCTAAAACCAAGTGACAAGATGGAAATGATAGGCCAAATGGTCTCCTTCTTTGCTGTAAAACTCAGTGGTTGTATATGAAGAAATAAAGAAGTAAAGCAGGATAATAGATGTTCATTTTCCTATTTAGAGAGAAAGGGTCGCTGCTTAGTGGAACCATTTCACATTCACTCAGACACAAAGTCCTTTAATAAATATGCCAGCCCCATGCAGTTTGTAACAAGGCAAAAGAAAATGGAGTATAGGAAAACATAAACTCCTTCATCAAATCATAAACATGGATAATAGCAACAAGCTGTCTCTGATAGCATGTTAACCGTAACTCTCTGGGTTCCATTCTCATCTCTGAGACAGAAGGTTGTGGGTGCTAGTTCCACTCTGGAGACATGAGCATATATAATTGAAGCTGATACTCTAGTGAGGTACTGAGGGAGGGCTGCACTGTTGAAGGTGACATCTTCCAGCTGAGACATTAAACCGATGCCTCATTTTCCCACTAAGATAGCATAAAAGATTCATGGAACTACCTAAAGAAGAGTAGGGGAGTTCTCGGTGCTACATTCAGTTCCGAGATCAGCTTCATTACCAGGGCAACTGAATTTTACCTTTGTAACATTGTCCAACTCTGACAACTCCATGTCTTTGATACCTCTAAACCTGACCATTTCAATGCCTTGCTGGCTGGCCTTCCATTTTCCATCTCACAGAAACTTGAACTTATCCAAAATTGGAGGGGATGGTGGTGCAGTGGTAATGTCACTAGGCTAGTAATGCTCTGGGGATATGAATTCAAATCCTATCATAGTAGCTGGTGGAATTTCAAATCAACTACATAAAGTCTAGAATTGGAAGCTAGTAACAATGTCCATGAAATCTTGTTCACTAATGCGTTTTAGAGAAGAAAATCTGTCCTTACCTGGTCTGGCCTTCATGTGACTCCAGATCAACAACAACATGGTTGGCTTTTAACTGCCCTCTGAAATGGCCGAGCAAGCCACTCAAATCAAGCACAATTAGAGATCAGCAATAAATTCTGGCCTCGTCAGCAATGCCCACATCCCATGAGAGAATAAAAAAAAAACTCTGCTGTTTGTGTCTGAACTCACTCCAAAACTTGTTACCCATTGGAAACTTATCTCAGGGTCAAACACAACGCCAAGAACTCCCCTATTCTTCTTCAAATACTGTCATGGAATCTTTTACATCCACCTGAGGGGGAAACTGGGTTTAATGTCTCAATTAAAAGGTGTCATGTTTGACAGTGCAGCAATCCTCCCATACTACACTGGAGTGTCAGCCTAGTACTCAACTCTCTGGGCTGGACTTAGACCCACAGCCTTGTGACTCAGGTAAGAGTGCTACCACTGAGCTTGAAGACTTACCATCTGGTCTGATAGCACCTTCAATTTAAAATTCTCGTCCTTGTTTTCAAATCCCTCTATGGCCTTACCCCCTCCCTATCTCTGTGACCTCCTCCAGTCCTACCAGCCCATGAGTTCTCTGCATTCCTACAAGTCTAGTCTCTTGTGAATTCCCCATTTCCATCGCTCCAGCATTGGTGGCCGTGCTTTCAGTTGCCAGGGCTCTCAGTTCTGGAATTCCCTCCCTAATGATTTCTGTCTCCTTACCTCTCTCTCTTCCTTTAAGGTGCTCCTTAAATTCTTTCATTGCTGTTTGTGGGATCTTGCTGTGCAAAAAATGGCTGATGCGTGTCCTACATCACAATAGTGACTGTGCTTAAAGAAATAAGTACTTCATTGTCTGTGAAGGACATTGAAGCCTCCTGGAGGCTGTGAAAGGTACCTCAGAAATGCATGTTCTTTCTTTTGAGTCAACCACCTGGGTCTGAGTTTGGTGCCCCGTTACTCAACTCTGAAACTGTCGTTTCTTTTCTCCAGCTCCTATGAGCACCCGAAGTCAGCTGTTGTGGTAACGGGACGAAACCTGCTGTGGGCAGCAATGAAAATCACAGCGCCTCAGGCATCATCGGTGGAGAAACAGGATGAAGCCAGGAGATGTTTCAGCTGAAAAATCCCACCTCAGAACTCAATAAAAAACTCCATGATTTCATCACTGCACAAATAGAGTCCATCTACATCCAGTATGAACTTGCTGATGATAGGTTTGTCTCTGCTGTTTTTTTGATTCAGGCTGGAAGTTGCCCTCCAGGAGAGGATCTCACCAGCTCATGGTTTAGTCCCGCGTATCACAACGAGTGGAAGTTTTTCAATGCATTATTGAAACAGTGGGGTCTTTAACCCAACAAGCACCCACACAAGCAGCAGGATCAGAACCCAGACAGGCAGCAGGATCAGCACCCACACAGGCAACAGAGTCGGATCAGGCAGCAGGGTCAGCACAGGCAGAGAGCCAGACCAACACAGAGAGCAAAACAAGCAGCTACACAGGCAACAGGGTCAGTACCCACATAGGCAGCAAGAACAACAACCACACAGGCAGCATAGTCAGCACTCACACAGACAGCAGACTCAGCACCCATACAGGCAACAGGGTCAGCACAGGCAGAGGGCCAGACCAACACAGGCAGCAAAACAAGCACCTACACAAGCAACAGGGACAGTACCCACATAGGCAGCAAGAACAGCAACCACACAGGCAGCATAGTCAGCACTCACACAGACAGCAGACTCAGCACCCATACAGGCAGCAGTGTCAGCACCCACACAGGCAGCAGGAGCAGCACCCATATAAGCTGCAGGATCATCAAAGGCAGCAGGGTTTGTACCCACACAGGCAGCAGGATCATCACCCACACAGATTGCAAGGTCAGCTCCCAAACAGGGAGCAGGATCATCACCAACACAGGCACCAGGAGCAGCACCCACACCATCAGCAGGATCAGCACCCACCCAGGCAGCAGGGCGATCAACCACTCAAGCAGTAGGGTCAGCATTCACAGAGGCAGCAGGGTCAAAACCCTCACAGGCAGCAGGATCAGAACCCACACAGGTAGCAAGGTCAGCTCCCACACAAGGAACAGGGTCATTACCCACACAGGCACAAAGAGCAGCACCCACACAGGCAGCAGGACTTGCTCTCACACAAGCAGCATGATCAGAACCAACAGAAGCAGCAGGGAGAACACCCACACAGGCAGCAGGATCAGCACCCACACAAGCATCAGGGTCAGCAAACACACAGGCATCAGGATCATCACCCACACAGATTGCAAGGTCAGCTCCCACACAGGGAGCAGGGTCATCACCGACACAGGCACCAGGAGCAGCAACCACACAGGCAGCAGGGTCAGCACCAACACAGGTAGGAGCTCAGCAAACAACCAGACAGCAGGGTCAGCACACAGACAGGCAGCAGGTTCAGCACACACACGAGCAGCAGGGCCAGCACCCATACAGGCTGCAGGGACATCATCCAAACATGTAGCAGGTTAGCACCCATCTAGGCAGCAGGGACAGCACCCAAACAAGCAGCAGGGTCATCACCCACAAAGGTAGCAAGGTCAGCTCCCACACCATCAGCAGGATCAGCACCCACCCAGGCAGCAGAGCGAGCACCCACTCAAGCAGTACGTTCAGCACTCACAGAGGCAGCAGGGTCAAAACCCTCACAGGCAGCAGGATCAGAACCCACACAGGTAGCAAGGTCAGCTCCCACACAGGGAACAGGGTCATTACCCACACAGGCACCAAGATCAGCACCCACACAGGCAGCAGGACCTGCTCCCACACAAGCAGCATGATCAGAAACAACAGAAGCAGCAGGGAGAACACCCACACAGGCAGCAGGATCAGCACCCACACAAGCATCAGGGTCAGCATCCACACAGGCAGCAGGGTCAGCACAAATATAGACAGAGGACTCAGATTCTTGCAGCAGGGTCAGCACCCCAGCATGCACACAGGCAGCAGACTGATCACTCACACAGGCAACAGGTTCAGCACTGACACAGGAACAGCATCAGCTCATAGTCAGGCAGCAGAGTCAGTACCCAAATAGGCAGCAGGAGCTGCACGAACACAGGCAGCCGTGTCAGCACCCACACAGGCAGCAGAGTCAGTACCCACACAGGCAGCAGGATCTGCACCCACACAAACACCAAAATCAGAACCAACAGAAGCAGCAGGAAGAATTCCCACACAGGCAGCAGGATCAGCACACACACAGCATCAGGATCAGCACCCACACAGGCAGTAGAATCAGCACAAATACAGGCACAGGATGAACATTCAGACTCTTGCAGCAGGATCAACACCCCAGCATACACATAGGCAGCAGACTGATCACTCACACATGCAACAGGTTCAGCAACGACACAGAAACAGCATCAGCACATAGGTAGCAGGATCAGCACCCACACAAGCAGCAGTGTCAGCAACAACACAAGCAGTAGGGTCAGCAATCAAACAGCAGCTGGGTCAGTCCCCAAACAGGCAGCAGCATCAGCAACCACACAGGTAGCAGGGATAGCACCCACACAGGTGCAATATCAGCACACACAGAGGCATTAAGGTCAAGACCCACACAGGCAGTAGGTTGAGCACCCACATAGGCAGAAGGATCTGTACCCAAACAGGGAGCAACATCAGCACCCACACAAGAAGCAGGGTCAGATCCCACACAGGCAGCAGCAACAGCAAGGTCAGCACCCACACATGCAGCAGGGTAAGCACCCCGGTAGGCAGCAGGATTGGCACCCACACAGGCAGGAGGGTCAGCACAGAAACAGACAGCAGGTCTCAGCACCCACACAGGCAGTAGATCAGCACCCACACAGGCAGCAGGCACAGCACCCACAAATGCAGTGGAGTCAGGACCCACACCAGAAGCAGGATCAGCACCCATACAGGCAGCAGGATCAGCACCCATATAGGCAGCAGGATCGGTACACATGCAGTCAGTAGGATCAGCACACACACAGACAGCAGGATCAGCACACACGAAGGCAGCAGGATCAGCACACACGCAGGCAGCAGGATCAGCACACACGCAGGCAGAAGGATCAGCAACCACACAGGCAGCAGGATCAGCACACACGCAGGCAGCAGGATCAGGACACAGACAGGCAGCAAGATCAGGACCCAAACAGGCAGCAGGACCAGCAACCACGCAGGCAGCAGGATCAGCACACAGACAGGCAGCAGGCTCAGCAACCACACAGGCAGAAGCATCAGCACCCACGCAAGCAGCAGGATCCGCACCCACACAAGCAGCAGGATACGCATCCACACAAGCAGCAGGATCCGCACCCACACAAGCACCGGGGGCTGCACCCACACAGGCGGCAGGTCCAGCAACCAAACAGGCAACAGGGACAGCACCCAAACAGGCAGAATGACCAGAAGCAACAGAAGTAGCACGGAGAACACCCACACAGACAGCAGGTTCAGCACCCACACAGGCAGCCGTGTCAGCACCCAGACAGGCAGCAGAGTCAGTACCCACACAGGCAGCAGGGACAGCACCCACACAAGCAGGAGGTCAGCACCCACACAGGCAGCAGGATCAGCATCCACACTGGCAGCAGGATCAGCACCCACACAAGGCAGCAGGATCAGCATCAACACAGCAGCAGGATCAGCATCGACAGAGGTAACAGGATCAGCACCCATACAGGTAGCAGGGTCGGCACACACACAGGGAGCAGATCAGCAACAAGACAGGCAGTAGGGTCAGCACAAACACAGGGAGCAGGATCAGCAACCACACAGGCAGTACGGTCAGCACTCACACAGGCAGCAGGATTGGCACCCACACAGGCAGAAATGCCAGCACAGAAACAGACAGCAAGTTCAGCACCACACAGGGAGCAGGATCAGCAACCACACAGGCAGCACAGTCTGCAACAACACAGGCAGCAGAATCAGGACACATACAGGCAGCAGCAACAGCAAAATCAGCAACAAGGTCAGCAAACAAACAGCCAGCAGGATAAGCATCCCTGGCAGGCATCATGATTGGCACCTGCACAGGCAGGAGGGTTAGCACAGAAACAGAGAGCAAGGTCAGCACCCACAGAAGCAGAAGGTCAGCACGCACACAGGCAGAAGGTTCAGCACCCACACAGGCAGCAGGATCAGCACCCACACAAGGCAGCAGGATCAGCACCCATACAAGGCAGCAGGATCAGCACCCACACAAGGCAGCAAGAACAGCACCCACACAAGCCAGAAGGTTCAGCACCCACACAGGCAGCAGGATCAGCACCAACACAGCAGCAGGATCAGCACCAACACAGCAGCAGGGCCAGCAACCACACAGGCAGCAGGGTCAGCACCCAAACAGGCAGCAGGGTCAGCAACCACACAGGCAGAAGGAGTAGCATTCACACAGGCAGCAGGATCATCACCCTCAGAGATTGCAAAGTCAGCTCCCACACAGGGAACAGGGTCATCACTGACACAGGCACCAGGAGCAGCAACCACACAGGCAGCAGGGTCAGCACCCACACAAGCATCAGGGTCAGCACACACACAGACAGCAGGGTCAGCACAAATATAGACAGAGGACGAGCACCCAGACACTTGCAGCAGGGTCAGCATCCCAGCATGCACACAGGCAGAGACTGATCACTCACACAGGCAACAGGTTCAGCAACGACACAGAAACAGCATCAGCACATAGGTAGCAGGATCAGCACCCACACAAGCAACAATGTCAGCAACAACACAGGCAGGAGGGTCAGCACAGAAACAGACAGCAGGGTTAGCAATCAAACAGAAGCTGGGTCAGTCCCCAAACAGGCAGCAGCATCAGCAACCACACCGGTAGAAGGGACAGCACCCACACAGGTGCAATATCAGCACACACAGAGGCATTAAGGTCAAGACCCACACAGGCAGTAGGTCGAGCACCCAAATAGGCAGAAGGATCTGTACCCAAACAGGGAGCATCATCAGCACCCACACAAGTAGCAGGGTCAGATCCCACACAGGCAGCAACAACAGCAAGGTCAGCAGCAGCAAGGTCAGCACCCACACAGGCAGCAGGGTAAGCACCCCGGTAGGCAGCAGGATTGGCACCCACACAGGCAGGAGGGTCAGCACAGAAACAGACAGCAGGGTCTCAGCACCCACACAGGCAGCAGGGACAGCACCCACAAAAGCAGTGGAGTCAGGACCCACACCAGAAGCAGGATCAGCACCCATACAGGCAGCAGGATTGGTACACATGCAGGCAGTAGGATCAGCACACACACAGACAGCAGGATCAGCACACACGCAGGCAGCAGGATCAGCACACATGCAGGCAGCAGGATCAGCACACACGCAGGCAGCAGGGACAGCACCCACAAATGCAGCAGAGTCAGGACACACACCAGAAGCAGGATCAGCACCCATACAGGCAGCAGGATCAGCACCCATACAGGCAGCAGGATCGGTACACATGCAGGCAGTAGGATCAGCACACACGCAAGCAGCAGGATCAGCACGCACGCAGGCAGCAGGATCAGCACACACGCAGGCAGCAGGATCAGCAACCACACAGACAGCAGGATCAGCACACATGCAGGCAGCAGGATCAGCACCCACACAAGCAACAGGATCCGCACCTACACAAGCACCGGGGGCTGCACCCACACAGGTGTCAGGGTCAGCAACCAAACAGGCAACAGGGACAGCACACAAACAGGCAGCATGACCAGAAGCAACAGAAGCAGCAGGGAGAACACCTACACAGACAGCAGGTTCAGCACCCAAACAGGCAGCATGATCAGCGCCCACACAGGCAGCCAGTTCAGCACCCAGACAGGCAGCAGAGTCAGCACCCACACAGGCAGCAGGATCAGCACCCACACAGGCAGCAGGATCAGAACACACACAGCCAGCAATACCAGCAGCCACACAGCAATCAGTATCAGCACCCTCACAAGCAGCAGTTTCAGCACTCACAGTGGCAGCAGCAGCAGCTCCCAGAGAACCAGCAGGATCAGAATGCACACAGGCAGCCAGGAAGCACGCATATATGCAGCAATATCAGCACCCACACAAGCAGCAGGAATAGCACGCACGCAGGCAGCAAGGTAAGCTCCCACACAGGCAGCAGAGCCAGTACTCACACAGTCAGCAGGATTAGCATGCACTGAAGTAGCAGGGTCAGCACCCGCAAGTCATTAGGGTCAGCATGCACAGAGGCAGCAAGTTCAGCACACACACTAGCAACAGGATGAGCAGTCACATAGGCACTAGGAGCAGCAACCACACAGGCAGCTGGATCAGCACATATGCAGGCAGCAGGATCAGTACACACACAGGCAGCAAGATCAGCACCCACACAGGCAGCAGGATCAGCACCCACTCAGGCAGCAGGGTCAGCACCCACACAGGCAGCAGGCTCAGCACCCACACAGGCAGCAGGGACAGCACCCACTCAGGCAGCAGGCTCAGCACCCACACAGGCAGCAGGGACAGCACCCACTCAGGCAGCAGGGTCAGCAACCACACAGGCAGAAGGAGTAGCATTCACACAGGCAGCAGGATCATCACCCTCAGAGATTGCAAGGTCAGCTCCCACACAGGGAACAGGGTCATCACTGACACAGGCACCAGGAGCAGCAACCACACAGGCAGCAGGGTCAGCACCCACACAAGCATCAGGGTCAGCACACACACAGACAGCAGGGACAGCACAAATGTAGACAGAGGACGAGCACTCAGACACTTGCAGCAGGGTCAGCATCCCAGCATGCACACAGGCAGAGACTGATCACTCACACAGGCAACAGGTTCAGCAACGACACAGAAACAGCACCAGCACATAGGTAGCAGGATCAGCACCCACACAAGCAACAATGTCAGCAACAACACAGGCAGGAGGGTCAGCACAGAAACAGACAGCAGGGTTAGCAATCAAACAGAAGCTGGGTCAGTCCCCAAACAGGCAGCAGCATCAGCAACCACACCGGTAGCAGGGACAGCACCCACACAGGTGCAATATCAGCACACACAGAGGCATTAAGGTCAAGACCCACACAGGCAGTAGGTCGAGCACCCACATAGGCAGAAGGATCTGTACCCAAACAGGGAGCATCATCAGCACCCACACAAGTAGCAGGGTCAGATCCCACACAGGCAGCAACAACAGCAAGGTCAGCAGCAGCAAGGTCAGCACCCACACAGGCAGCAGGGTAAGCACCCCGGTAGGCAGCAGGATTGGCACCCACACAGGCAGGAGGGTCAGCACAGAAACAGACAGCAGGGTCTCAGCACCCACACAGGCAGCAGGGACAGCACCCACAAAAGCAGTGGAGTCAGGACCCACACCAGAAGCAGGATCAGCACCCATACAGGCAGCAGGATTGGTACACATGCAGGCAGTAGGATCAGCACACACACAGACAGCAGGATCAGCACACATGCAGGCAGCAGGATCAGCACACATGCAGGCAGCAGGATCAGCACACACGCAGGCAGCAGGGACAGCACCCACAAATGCAGCAGAGTCAGGACACACACCAGAAGCAGGATCAGCACCCATACAGGCAGCAGGATCAGCACCCATACAGGCAGCAGGATCGGTACACATGCAGGCAGTAGGATCAGCACACACGCAAGCAGCAGGATCAGCACGCACGCAGGCAGCAGGATCAGCACACACGCAGGCAGCAGGATCAGCAACCACACAGACAGCAGGATCAGCACACATGCAGGCAGCAGGATCAGCACCCACACAAGCAGCAGGATCCGCACCCACACAAGCAGCAGGATCCGCACCCACACAAGCAACAGGATCCGCACCTACACAAGCACCGGGGGCTGCACCCACACAGGTGTCAGGGTCAGCAACCAAACAGGCAACAGGGACAGCACACAAACAGGCAGCATGACCAGAAGCAACAGAAGCAGCAGGGAGAACACCTACACAGACAGCAGGTTCAGCACCCAAACAGGCAGCATGATCTGCGCCCACACAGGCAGCCAGTTCAGCACCCAGACAGGCAGCAGAGTCAGCACCCACACAGGCAGCAGGATCAGCACCCACACAGGCAGCAGGATCAGAACACACACAGCCAGCAATACCAGCAGCCACACAGCAATCAGTATCAGCACCCTCACAAGCAGCAGTTTCAGCACTCACAGTGGCAGCAGCAGCAGCTCCCAGAGAACCAGCAGGATCAGAATGCACACAGGCAGCCAGGAAGCACGCATATATGCAGCAATATCAGCACCCACACAAGCAGCAGGAATAGCACGCACGCAGGCAGCAAGGTAAGCTCCCACACAGGCAGCAGAGCCAGTACTCACACAGTCAGCAGGATTAGCATGCACTGAAGTAGCAGGGTCAGCACCCGCAAGTCATTAGGGTCAGCATGCACAGAGGCAGCAAGTTCAGCACACACACTAGCAACAGGATGAGCAGTCACATGGCACTAGGAGCAGCAACCACACAGGCAGCTGGATCAGCACATATGCAGGCAGCAGGATCAGTACACACACAGGCAGCAAGATCAGCACCCACACAGGCAGCAGGATCAGCACCCACTCAGGCAGCAGGGTCAGCACCCACACAGGCAGCAGGCTCAGCACCCACACAGGCAGCAGGGACAGCACCCACTCAGGCAGCAGGGTCAGCACCCACACAGGCAGCAGGCTCAGCACCCACACAGCCAGCAGGGACAGCAGCCACACAAGCAGGAAGTCAGCAGCCACACAGGCAGCAGGATCAGCACCCACACAAGGCAGAAGTAGTAGCATTCACACAGGCAGCAGGATCACTAACCACAGAGGCAGCAGGATCAGCACATATGCAGGCAGCAAGATCAGTACACACACAGGCAGCAAGATCAGCAACCACACAGGCAGCTGGATCAGCACATATGCAGGCAGCAGGATCAGTACACACACAGGCAGCAAGATCAGCACCCACTCAGGCAGCAGGGTCAGCAGCCACACAGGCAGCAGGCTCAGCACCCACACAGGCAGCAGGCTCAGCACCCACACAGGCAGCATGTTCAGCACCAACACAGGCAGCAGGTTCAGCACCCACACAGACAGCAGGGTTAGCACCCACACTGGCAGCAGGGTCAGCACCCACACAGGCAGCAGGGTCAGCACCCACACTGGCAGCAGGGTCAGCACCCACACTGGCAGCAGGGTCAGCACCCACACAGGCAGGAGGGTCAGCACCCATACAGGCAGCAGGATCAGCACACCTGCAGTCAGCAGGATTGTCACCTGCATAGGCCGCAGGGTCAGCACACACACAGGGAGCAGGATCAGCAACCACAAAGGCAGCACCGTCAGCACCCACACAGGCAGCAGGATCAGCACCCACACAGGCAGCAGGGTCGGCACACACACAGGGAGCAGATCAGCAACAAGACAGGCAGTAGGGTCAGCACAAACACAGGGAGCAGGATCAGCAACCACACAGGCAGTACGGTCAGCACTCACACAGGCAGCAGGATTGGCACCCACACAGGCAGAAATGCCAGCACAGAAACAGACAGCAAGTTCAGCACCACACAGGGAGCAGGATCAGCAACCACACAGGCAGCACAGTCTGCAACAACACAGGCAGCAGAATCAGGACACATACAGGCAGCAGCAACAGCAAAATCAGCAACAAGGTCAGCAAACAAACAGCCAGCAGGATAAGCACCCCTGGCAGGCATCATGATTGGCACCTGCACAGGCAGGAGGGTCAGCACAGAAACAGAGAGCAAGGTCAGCACCCACAGAAGCAGAAGGTCAGCACGCACACAGGCAGAAGGTTCAGCACCCACACAGGCAGCAGGATCAGCACCCATACAAGGCAGCAGGATCAGCACCCACACAAGGCAGCAAGAACAGCACCCACACAAGCCAGAAGGTTCAGCACCCACACAGGCAGCAGGATCAGCACCAACACAGCAGCAGGATCAGCACCAACACAGCAGCAGGGCCAGCAACCACACAGGCAGCAGGGTCAGCACCCAAACAGGCAGCAGGGTCAGCAACCACACAGGCAGAAGGAGTAGCATTCACACAGGCAGCAGGATCATCACCCTCAGAGATTGCAAGGTCAGCTCCCACACAGGGAACAGGGTCATCACTGACACAGGCACCAGGAGCAGCAACCACACAGGCAGCAGGGTCAGCACCCACACAAGCATCAGGGTCAGCACACACACAGACAGCAGGGTCAGCACAAATATAGACAGAGGACGAGCACTCAGACACTTGCAGCAGGGTCAGCATCCCAGCATGCACACAGGCAGAGACTGATCACTCACACAGGCAACAGGTTCAGCAACGACACAGAAACAGCATCAGCACATAGGTAGCAGGATCAGCACCCACACAAGCAACAATGTCAGCAACAACACAGGCAGGAGGGTCAGCACAGAAACAGACAGCAGGGTTAGCAATCAAACAGAAGCTGGGTCAGTCCCCAAACAGGCAGCAGCATCAGCAACCACACCGGTAGCAGGGACAGCACCCACACAGGTGCAATATCAGCACACACAGAGGCATTAAGGTCAAGACCCACACAGGCAGTAGGTCGAGCACCCAAATAGGCAGAAGGATCTGTACCCAAACAGGGAGCATCATCAGCACCCACACAAGTAGCAGGGTCAGATCCCACACAGGCAGCAACAACAGCAAGGTCAGCAGCAGCAAGGTCAGCACCCACACAGGCAGCAGGGTAAGCACCCCGGTAGGCAGCAGGATTGGCACCCACACAGGCAGGAGGGTCAGCACAGAAACAGACAGCAGGGTCTCAGCACCCACACAGGCAGCAGGGACAGCACCCACAAAAGCAGTGGAGTCAGGACCCACACCAGAAGCAGGATCAGCACCCATACAGGCAGCAGGATTGGTACACATGCAGGCAGTAGGATCAGCACACACACAGACAGCAGGATCAGCACACACGCAGGCAGCAGGATCAGCACACATGCAGGCAGCAGGATCAGCACACACGCAGGCAGCAGGTACAGCACCCACAAATGCAGCAGAGTCAGGACACACACCAGAAGCAGGATCAGCACCCATACAGGCAGCAGGATCAGCACCCATACAGGCAGCAGGATCGGTACACATGCAGGCAGTAGGATCAGCACACACGCAAGCAGCAGGATCAGCACGCACGCAGGCAGCAGGATCAGCACACACGCAGGCAGCAGGATCAGCAACCACACAGACAGCAGGATCAGCACACATGCAGGCAGCAGGATCAGCACCCACACAAGCAGCAGGATCCGCACCCACACAAGCAGCAGGATCCGCACCCACACAAGCAACAGGATCCGCACCTACACAAGCACCGGGGGCTGCACCCACACAGGTGTCAGGGTCAGCAACCAAACAGGCAACAGGGACAGCACACAAACAGGCAGCATGACCAGAAGCAACAGAAGCAGCAGGGAGAACACCTACACAGACAGCAGGTTCAGCACCCAAACAGGCAGCATGATCAGCGCCCACACAGGCAGCCAGTTCAGCACCCAGACAGGCAGCAGAGTCAGCACCCACACAGGCAGCAGGATCAGCACCCACACAGGCAGCAGGATCAGAACACACACAGCCAGCAATACCAGCAGCCACACAGCAATCAGTATCAGCACCCTCACAAGCAGCAGTTTCAGCACTCACAGTGGCAGCAGCAGCAGCTCCCAGAGAACCAGCAGGATCAGAATGCACACAGGCAGCCAGGAAGCACGCATATATGCAGCAATATCAGCACCCACACAAGCAGCAGGAATAGCACGCACGCAGGCAGCAAGGTAAGCTCCCACACAGGCAGCAGAGCCAGTACTCACACAGTCAGCAGGATTAGCATGCACTGAAGTAGCAGGGTCAGCACCCGCAAGTCATTAGGGTCAGCATGCACAGAGGCAGCAAGTTCAGCACACACACTAGCAACAGGATGAGCAGTCACATAGGCACTAGGAGCAGCAACCAGACAGGAAGCTGCATCAGCATCCACCCAGGCAGCAGGGTGAGCATCCGCTCAAGCTGTAGGGTCAGCACTCACAGAGGCAGCAGGGTTCAAAACCCTCACAGGCTGCAGGATCAGAACCCACATGGGCAGACATGTCAGCACCCACACAGGCAGCAGAGTCAGTGTCCACACAGGCAGCAGGATCATCACCCTCAGAGATTGCAAGGTCAACTCCCACACAGGGAGCAGGGTCATCACCGACACAGGCACCAGGAGCAGCAACCACACAGGCAGCAGGGTCGGCACACACACAGGTAGCAGGGTCAGCACCCACACAGGTAGGAGCTCAGCAAACAACCAGGCAGGAGGGTCAGCACATCCACAGGCAGCAGGATCAGCACCCACACAAGCATCAGGGTCAGCATCCACACAGGCAGCAGGGTCAGCACAAATATAGACAGAGGATGAGCACTCAGACACTTGCAGTAGGGTCAGCACCCCAGCATGCACACAGGCAGCAGACTGATCACTCACACAGGCAACAGGTTCAGTACCGACACAGGAACAGCATCAGCACATAGTCAGGCAGCAGAGTCAGTACCCAAACAGGCAGCAGGAACTGCACCAACACAGGTAGCCGTGTCAGCACCCACACAGGTAGCAGAGTCAGTACCCACACAGGTGGCAGGAACAGCATCCACGAAGGCAGCAAGGTCAGCTCCCACACAGGCAGCAGAGTCAGTACCCACACAGTCAGCAGGATTAGCACGCACAGAAGTAGCAGGGTCAGCACCCACAAGGCATTAGGGTCAGCATGCACAGAGGCAGCAGTTTCAGCACACACACAGGCAGCAGGGTGAGCACCCACATAGGCACTAGGAGCAGCACCCAGACAGGTAGCTGGATCAGCTCCCACCCAGGCAGCAGGGTAAGCATCCGCTCAAGCAGTAGGGTCAGCACTCACAGAGGCAGCAGTGTCAAAACTCTCACAGGCTGCAGGATCAGAACCCACACGGGCAGCCATAACAGCACCCACACAGGCAGCAGGATCATCACCCACACAGATTGCAAGGTCAGCTCCTACACAGGGAGCAGGGTCATCACCGACACAGGCACCAGGAACAGCAACCACACAGCTAGCAGGGTCAGCACACACACGAGCAGCAGGGCCAGCATCCATACAGGCTGCAGGGACATCATCCAAACATGCAGCAGGTTAGCACCCATCCAGGCACCAGGAGCAGCTCCCACCCAGGCAGCAGGGTGAGCACCCACTCAAGCAATAGGGTCAGCACTCACAGAGGCAGCATGGTCAAAACCCTAACAGGCAGCAGGATCAGAACCCACACAAGTAGCAAGGTCAGCTCCCACACAGGGAACAGGGTCATTACCCACACAGGCACCAAGAGCAGCACCCACACAGGCCGCAGGGTCAGCACCCACAGAGGCAGGATCGGAAAACAACCAGGCAGCAGGATCAGCACCCATGCAGGCAGCAGGATCTGTACTCCTGCAGGCAGCAGGATCAGCACCCCTGCAGGCAGCAGGACTGGCACCCGCACAGGCAGCAGGATCAGCACCAACACAGCAGCAGGATCTGCAACAATACTGGCAGCAGGATCAGCACCCACACAGTCAGCAGGATCAGCACCCACTCAGGCAGCAGGGTCAGCACCCACACAGGCAGAAAGGCTCAGCACCCACACAGGCAGCAGGGACAGCACCCACACAAGCAGGAGGTCAGCACCCACACAGGCAGCAGGCTCAGCACCCACACAGGCAGCAGGGACAGCACCCACACAAGCAGGAGGTCAGCACCCACACAGGCAGCAGGATCAGCATCCACACTGGCAGCAGGATCAGCACCCACACAAGGCAGCAGGATCAGCATCGACAGAGGTAACAGGATCAGCACCCATACAGGTAGCAGGGTCGGCACACACACAGGGAGCAGATCAGCAACAAGACAAGGCAGTAGGGTCAGCACAAACACAGGGAGCAGGATCAGCAACCACACAGGCAGTACGGTCAGCACTCACACAGGCAGCAGGATTGGCACCCACACAGGCAGAAATGCCAGCACAGAAACAGACAGCAAGTTCAGCACCACACAGGGAGCAGGATCAGCAACCACACAGGCAGCACAGTCTGCAACAACACAGGCAGCAGAATCAGGACACATACAGGCAGCAGCAACAGCAAAATCAGCAACAAGGTCAGCAAACAAACAGCCAGCAGGATAAGCACCCCTGGCAGGCATCATGATTGGCACCTGCACAGGCAGGAGGGTTAGCACAGAAACAGAGAGCAAGGTCAGCACCCACAGAAGCAGAAGGTCAGCACGCACACAGGCAGAAGGTTCAGCACCCACACAGGCAGCAGGATCAGCACCCACACAAGGCAGCAGGATCAGCACCCATACAAGGCAGCAGGATCAGCACCCACACAAGGCAGCAAGAACAGCACCCACACAAGCCAGAAGGTTCAGCACCCACACAGGCAGCAGGATCAGCACCAACACAGCAGCAGGATCAGCACCAACACAGCAGCAGGGCCAGCAACCACACAGGCAGCAGGGTCAGCACCCAAACAGGCAGCAGGGTCAGCAACCACACAGGCAGAAGGAGTAGCATTCACACAGGCAGCAGGATCATCACCCTCAGAGATTGCAAAGTCAGCTCCCACACAGGGAACAGGGTCATCACTGACACAGGCACCAGGAGCAGCAACCACACAGGCAGCAGGGTCAGCACCCACACAAGCATCAGGGTCAGCACACACACAGACAGCAGGGTCAGCACAAATATAGACAGAGGACGAGCACCCAGACACTTGCAGCAGGGTCAGCATCCCAGCATGCACACAGGCAGAGACTGATCACTCACACAGGCAACAGGTTCAGCAACGACACAGAAACAGCATCAGCACATAGGTAGCAGGATCAGCACCCACACAAGCAACAATGTCAGCAACAACACAGGCAGGAGGGTCAGCACAGAAACAGACAGCAGGGTTAGCAATCAAACAGAAGCTGGGTCAGTCCCCAAACAGGCAGCAGCATCAGCAACCACACCGGTAGCAGGGACAGCACCCACACAGGTGCAATATCAGCACACACAGAGGCATTAAGGTCAAGACCCACACAGGCAGTAGGTCGAGCACCCAAATAGGCAGAAGGATCTGTACCCAAACAGGGAGCATCATCAGCACCCACACAAGTAGCAGGGTCAGATCCCACACAGGCAGCAACAACAGCAAGGTCAGCAGCAGCAAGGTCAGCACCCACACAGGCAGCAGGGTAAGCACCCCGGTAGGCAGCAGGATTGGCACCCACACAGGCAGGAGGGTCAGCACAGAAACAGACAGCAGGGTCTCAGCACCCACACAGGCAGCAGGGACAGCACCCACAAAAGCAGTGGAGTCAGGATCCACACCAGAAGCAGGATCAGCACCCATACAGGCAGCAGGATTGGTACACATGCAGGCAGTAGGATCAGCACACACACAGACAGCAGGATCAGCACACATGCAGGCAGCAGGATCAGCACACATGCAGGCAGCAGGATCAGCACACACGCAGGCAGCAGGGACAGCACCCACAAATGCAGCAGAGTCAGGACACACACCAGAAGCAGGATCAGCACCCATACAGGCAGCAGGATCAGCACCCATACAGGCAGCAGGATCGGTACACATGCAGGCAGTAGGATCAGCACACACGCAAGCAGCAGGATCAGCACGCACGCAGGCAGCAGGATCAGCACACACGCAGGCAGCAGGATCAGCAACCACACAGACAGCAGGATCAGCACACATGCAGGCAGCAGGATCAGCACCCACACAAGCAGCAGGATCCGCACCCACACAAGCAGCAGGATCCGCACCCACACAAGCAACAGGATCCGCACCTACACAAGCACCGGGGGCTGCACCCACACAGGTGTCAGGGTCAGCAACCAAACAGGCAACAGGGACAGCACACAAACAGGCAGCATGACCAGAAGCAACAGAAGCAGCAGGGAGAACACCTACACAGACAGCAGGTTCAGCACCCAAACAGGCAGCATGATCAGCGCCCACACAGGCAGCCAGTTCAGCACCCAGACAGGCAGCAGAGTCAGCACCCACACAGGCAGCAGGATCAGCACCCACACAGGCAGCAGGATCAGAACACACACAGCCAGCAATACCAGCAGCCACACAGCAATCAGTATCAGCACCCTCACAAGCAGCAGTTTCAGCACTCACAGTGGCAGCAGCAGCAGCTCCCAGAGAACCAGCAGGATCAGAATGCACACAGGCAGCCAGGAAGCACGCATATATGCAGCAATATCAGCACCCACACAAGCAGCAGGAATAGCACGCACGCAGGCAGCAAGGTAAGCTCCCACACAGGCAGCAGAGCCAGTACTCACACAGTCAGCAGGATTAGCATGCACTGAAGTAGCAGGGTCAGCACCCGCAAGTCATTAGGGTCAGCATGCACAGAGGCAGCAAGTTCAGCACACACACTAGCAACAGGATGAGCAGTCACATAGGCACTAGGAGCAGCAACCACACAGGCAGCTGGATCAGCACATATGCAGGCAGCAGGATCAGTACACACACAGGCAGCAAGATCAGCACCCACACAGGCAGCAGGATCAGCACCCACTCAGGCAGCAGGGTCAGCACCCACACAGGCAGCAGGCTCAGCACCCACACAGGCAGCAGGGACAGCACCCACTCAGGCAGCAGGGTCAGCAACCACACAGGCAGAAGGAGTAGCATTCACACAGGCAGCAGGATCATCACCCTCAGAGATTGCAAGGTCAGCTCCCACACAGGGAACAGGGTCATCACTGACACAGGCACCAGGAGCAGCAACCACACAGGCAGCAGGGTCAGCACCCACACAAGCATCAGGGTCAGCACACACACAGACAGCAGGGACAGCACAAATGTAGACAGAGGACGAGCACTCAGACACTTGCAGCAGGGTCAGCATCCCAGCATGCACACAGGCAGAGACTGATCACTCACACAGGCAACAGGTTCAGCAACGACACAGAAACAGCACCAGCACATAGGTAGCAGGATCAGCACCCACACAAGCAACAATGTCAGCAACAACACAGGCAGGAGGGTCAGCACAGAAACAGACAGCAGGGTTAGCAATCAAACAGAAGCTGGGTCAGTCCCCAAACAGGCAGCAGCATCAGCAACCACACCGGTAGCAGGGACAGCACCCACACAGGTGCAATATCAGCACACACAGAGGCATTAAGGTCAAGACCCACACAGGCAGTAGGTCGAGCACCCACATAGGCAGAAGGATCTGTACCCAAACAGGGAGCATCATCAGCACCCACACAAGTAGCAGGGTCAGATCCCACACAGGCAGCAACAACAGCAAGGTCAGCAGCAGCAAGGTCAGCACCCACACAGGCAGCAGGGTAAGCACCCCGGTAGGCAGCAGGATTGGCACCCACACAGGCAGGAGGGTCAGCACAGAAACAGACAGCAGGGTCTCAGCACCCACACAGGCAGCAGGGACAGCACCCACAAAAGCAGTGGAGTCAGGACCCACACCAGAAGCAGGATCAGCACCCATACAGGCAGCAGGATTGGTACACATGCAGGCAGTAGGATCAGCACACACACAGACAGCAGGATCAGCACACATGCAGGCAGCAGGATCAGCACACATGCAGGCAGCAGGATCAGCACACACGCAGGCAGCAGGGACAGCACCCACAAATGCAGCAGAGTCAGGACACACACCAGAAGCAGGATCAGCACCCATACAGGCAGCAGGATCAGCACCCATACAGGCAGCAGGATCGGTACACATGCAGGCAGTAGGATCAGCACACACGCAAGCAGCAGGATCAGCACGCACGCAGGCAGCAGGATCAGCACACACGCAGGCAGCAGGATCAGCAACCACACAGACAGCAGGATCAGCACACATGCAGGCAGCAGGATCAGCACCCACACAAGCAGCAGGATCCGCACCCACACAAGCAGCAGGATCCGCACCCACACAAGCAACAGGATCCGCACCTACACAAGCACCGGGGGCTGCACCCACACAGGTGTCAGGGTCAGCAACCAAACAGGCAACAGGGACAGCACACAAACAGGCAGCATGACCAGAAGCAACAGAAGCAGCAGGGAGAACACCTACACAGACAGCAGGTTCAGCACCCAAACAGGCAGCATGATCTGCGCCCACACAGGCAGCCAGTTCAGCACCCAGACAGGCAGCAGAGTCAGCACCCACACAGGCAGCAGGATCAGCACCCACACAGGCAGCAGGATCAGAACACACACAGCCAGCAATACCAGCAGCCACACAGCAATCAGTATCAGCACCCTCACAAGCAGCAGTTTCAGCACTCACAGTGGCAGCAGCAGCAGCTCCCAGAGAACCAGCAGGATCAGAATGCACACAGGCAGCCAGGAAGCACGCATATATGCAGCAATATCAGCACCCACACAAGCAGCAGGAATAGCACGCACGCAGGCAGCAAGGTAAGCTCCCACACAGGCAGCAGAGCCAGTACTCACACAGTCAGCAGGATTAGCATGCACTGAAGTAGCAGGGTCAGCACCCGCAAGTCATTAGGGTCAGCATGCACAGAGGCAGCAAGTTCAGCACACACACTAGCAACAGGATGAGCAGTCACATGGCACTAGGAGCAGCAACCACACAGGCAGCTGGATCAGCACATATGCAGGCAGCAGGATCAGTACACACACAGGCAGCAAGATCAGCACCCACACAGGCAGCAGGATCAGCACCCACTCAGGCAGCAGGGTCAGCACCCACACAGGCAGCAGGCTCAGCACCCACACAGGCAGCAGGGACAGCACCCACTCAGGCAGCAGGGTCAGCACCCACACAGGCAGCAGGCTCAGCACCCACACAGCCAGCAGGGACAGCAGCCACACAAGCAGGAAGTCAGCAGCCACACAGGCAGCAGGATCAGCACCCACACAAGGCAGAAGTAGTAGCATTCACACAGGCAGCAGGATCACTAACCACAGAGGCAGCAGGATCAGCACATATGCAGGCAGCAAGATCAGTACACACACAGGCAGCAAGATCAGCAACCACACAGGCAGCTGGATCAGCACATATGCAGGCAGCAGGATCAGTACACACACAGGCAGCAAGATCAGCACCCACTCAGGCAGCAGGGTCAGCAGCCACACAGGCAGCAGGCTCAGCACCCACACAGGCAGCAGGCTCAGCACCCACACAGGCAGCAGGCTCAGCACCCACACAGGCAGCAGGTTCAGCACCCACACAGACAGCAGGGTTAGCACCCACACTGGCAGCAGGGTCAGCACCCACACAGGCAGCAGGGTCAGCACCCACACTGGCAGCAGGGTCAGCACCCACACAGGCAGGAGGGTCAGCACCCATACAGGCAGCAGGATCAGCACACCTGCAGTCAGCAGGATTGTCACCTGCATAGGCCGCAGGGTCAGCACACACACAGGGAGCAGGATCAGCAACCACAAAGGCAGCACCGTCAGCACCCACACAGGCAGCAGGATCAGCACCCACACAGGCAGCAGGGTCGGCATCCACAGAGGCAGGTTCAGAAAGCAACCAGGCAGCAGGGTCAACACCCACACAGGCAGCAAGATCAGCACCCACACAAGGCAGCATGTTCAGCAAAAACACAGGCAACATGGTCAGCACCAACACAGCTAACAGGATGAGCACCAACACGGGCAACATGATCAGCAACGACACAGGCAGCAGGATCAGCATCACCAGAGGCAACAGGATCAGCACCCAAATAGGCAGCAATATCAGCACACACACAGGGAGCAGATTAGCAACAAGACAGGCAGCAGGCTCAGCACATACACAAGGAGCAGGATCAGCAACCACACAGGCAGTACGGTCAGCACTCATACATGCAAGAGGATTGGCACCCACAGAGGCAGGAATGCCAGCACAGAAACAGACAGCAGGTTCAGCACCACACAGGGAGCAGGATCAGCAACCACACAGGCAGCACAGTCTGCAACAACACAGGCAGCAGGATCAGGACACATACAGGCAGCAGCAACAGCAAAATCAGCAACAAGGTCAGCAAACAAACAGCCAGCAGGATAAGCACTCCTGGCAGGCATCATGATTGGCACCCGCACAGGCAGGAGGGTCAGCACAGAAACAGAGAGCAAGGTCAGCACCCACAGAAGCAGAAGGTCAGCACGCACACAGGCAGAAGGAAGAGCACCTACACAGGCAGCAGGATCAGCACCCACACAGGCAGCAGGGTCAGAACCCATACAGACAGCAGAATAAGCACCTCTGCAGGCATCAGGATTGGCACCTGCATAGGCAGCAATATCAGCAGCCACACAAGCCAGGTCCAACACCCACTCATGCAGCAGGGTCAGCACTCACAGAGGCAGGTTCAGAAAGCAACCAGGTAGCAGGGTTAGCACCCACACAGGCAGCAGGTTCAGCACCAACACAGGCAGCAGCGGCAGCACCCACACAGGCGACAGGATCAACATCAACAGAGGCAACAGGATCAGCACCCACACAGGCAGCAGTGTCAGCTCACACACAGGGAGCAGACCAGCATCAAGACAGGCAGCAGGGTCAGCACACACACAGGGAGCAGGATCAGCAACCACGCAGGCAGCATGGTCAGCAACCACACAGGCAGCAGCAACAGTAAAATCAGCAACAAGGTCAGCAAACAAACAGCCAGCAGGATAAGCAAACCTGCAGGCATCAGGATTGGCACCCGCACAGGCTGGAGGGTCAGCACAGAAACAGAGAGCAGGGTCAGCACCCACAGATGCAGGAGGTCAGTACGCACAGAGGCAGCAGGGTCAGCACCCACACAAGGCAGCAGGGTCAGCACCCACAGAGGCAGGATCGGAAAACAACCAGGCAGCAGGATCAGCACCCATGCAGGCAGCAGGATCTGTACTCCTGCAGGCAGCAGGATCAGCACCCCTGCAGGCAGCAGGACTGGCACCCGCACAGGCAGCAGGATCAGCACCAACACAGCAGCAGGATCTGCAACAATACTGGCAGCAGGATCAGCACCCACACAGTCAGCAGGATCAGCACCCACTCAGGCAGCAGGGTCAGCACCCACACAGGCAGAAAGGCTCAGCACCCACACAGGCAGCAGGGACAGCACCCACTCAAGCAGGACGTCAGCACCCACACAGGCAGCAGGATCAGCATCCACAAGGGCAGCAGGATCAGCACCCACACAAGGCAGCAGGATCAGCATCAACACAGCAGCAGGATCAGCATCGACAGAGGTAACAGGATCAGCACCCATACAGGTAGCAGGGTCGGCACACACACAGGGAGCAGATCAGCAACAAGACAGGCAGTAGGGTCAGCACAAACACAGGGAGCAGGATCAGCAACCACACAGGCAGTACGGTCAGCACTCACACAGGCAGCAGGATTGGCACCCACACAGGCAGAAATGCCAGCACAGAAACAGACAGCAAGTTCAGCACCACACAGGGAGCAGGATCAGCAACCACACAGGCAGCACAGTCTGCAACAACACAGGCAGCAGAATCAGGACACATACAGGCAGCAGCAACAGCAAAATCAGCAACAAGGTCAGCAAACAAACAGCCAGCAGGATAAGCACCCCTGGCAGGCATCATGATTGGCACCTGCACAGGCAGGAGGGTCAGCACAGAAACAGAGAGCAAGGTCAGCACCCACAGAAGCAGAAGGTCAGCACGCACACAGGCAGAAGGTTCAGCACCCACACAGGCAGCAGGATCAGCACCCACACAAGGCAGCAGGATCAGCACCCATACAAGGCAGCAGGATCAGCACCCACACAAGGCAGCAAGAACAGCACCCACACAAGCCAGAAGGTTCAGCACCCACACAGGCAGCAGGTTCAGCACCAACACAGCAGCAGGATCAGCACCAACACAGCAGCAGGGCCAGCAACCACACAGGCAGCAGGGTCAGCACCCAAACAGGCAGCAGGGTCAGCAACCACACAGGCAGAAGGAGTAGCATTCACACAGGCAGCAGGATCACTAACCACAGAGGCAGCAGGATCAGCACATATGCAGGCAGCAGGATCAGTACACACACAGGCAGCAAGATCAGCAACCACACAGGCAGCTGGATCAGCACATATGCAGGCAGCAGGATCAGTACACACACAGGCAGCAAGATCAGCACCCACACAGGCAGTAGGATCAGCACCCACTCAGGCAGCAGGGTCAGCACCCACACAGGCAGCAGGCTCAGCACCCACACAGGCAGCAGGGACAGCACCCACTCAGGCAGCAGGGTCAGCACCCACACAGGCAGCAGGCTCAGCACCCACACAGCCAGCAGGGACAGCAGCCACACAAGCAGGAGGTCAGCAGCCACACAGGCAGCAGGGTCAGCACCCAAACAGGCAGCAGGGTCAGCAACCACACAGGCAGAAGGAGTAGCATTCACACAGGCAGCAGGATCACTAACCACAGAGGCAGCAGGATCAGCACATATGCAGGCAGCAGGATCAGTACACACACAGGCAGCAAGATCAGCAACCACACAGGCAGCTGGATCAGCACATATGCAGGCAGCAGGATCAGTACACACACAGGCAGCAAGATCAGCACCCACACAGGCAGTAGGATCAGCACCCACTCAGGCAGCAGGGTCAGCACCCACACAGGCAGCAGGCTCAGCACCCACACAGGCAGCAGGGACAGTACCCACTCAGGCAGCAGGGTCAGCACCCACACAGGCAGCAGGCTCAGCACCCACACAGCCAGCAGGGACAGCAGCCACACAAGCAGGAGGTCAGCAGCCACACAGGCAGCAGGATCAGCACCCACACAAGGCAGCAGGATCAGCACCCACACAGGCAGCAGGGTCAGCACCCAAACAGGCAGCAGGGTCAGCAACCACACAGGCAGAAGGAGTAGCATTCACACAGGCAGCAAGATCAGCAACCACACAGGCAGCTGGATCAGCACATATGCAGGCAGCAGGATCAGTACACACACAGGCAGCAAGATCAGCACCCACTCAGGCAGCAGGGTCAGCAGCCACACAGGCAGCAGGGTCTCAGCACCCACACAGGCAGCAGGGACAGCACCCACTCAGGCAGCAGGGTCAGCACCCACACAGGCAGCAGGCTCAGCACCCACACAGCCAGCAGGGACAGCAGCCACACAAGCAGGAGGTCAGCAGCCACACAGGCAGCAGGATCAGCACCCACACAGGCAGCAGGATCAGCACCCACACAAGGCAGCAGGATTAGCACCCACACAAGGCAGCAGGATTAGCACCCACACAGGCAGCAGGGTCAGCACCCAAACAGGCAGCAGGGTCAGCAACCACACAGGCAGAAGGAGTAGCATTCACACAGGCAGCAGGATCACTAACCACAGAGGCAGCAGGATCAGCACATATGCAGGCAGCAAGATCAGTACACACACAGGCAGCAAGATCAGCAACCACACAGGCAGCTGGATCAGCACATATGCAGGCAGCAGGATCAGTACACACACAGGCAGCAAGATCAGCACCCACTCAGGCAGCAGGGTCAGCAGCCACACAGGCAGCAGGCTCAGCACCCACACAGGCAGCATGTTCAGCACCAACACAGGCAGCAGGTTCAGCACCCACACAGACAGCAGGGTTAGCACCCACACTGGCAGCAGGGTCAGCACCCACACAGGCAGCAGGGTCAGCACCCACACTGGCAGCAGGGTCAGCACCCACACAGGCAGGAGGGTCAGCACCCATACTGGCAGCAGGATCAGCACACCTGCAGTCAGCAGGATTGGCACCTGCATAGGCCGCAGGGTCAGCACACACACAGGGAGCAGGATCAGCAACCACAAAGGCAGCAGGGTCAGCACCCAAACAGGCAGCAGGGTCAGCAACCACACAGGCAGAAGGAGTAGCATTCACACAGGCAGCAAGATCAGCAACCACACAGGCAGCTGGATCAGCACATATGCAGGCAGCAGGATCAGTACACACACAGGCAGCAAGATCAGCACCCACTCAGGCAGCAGGGTCAGCAGCCACACAGGCAGCAGGGTCTCAGCACCCACACAGGCAGCAGGGACAGCACCCACTCAGGCAGCAGGGTCAGCACCCACACAGGCAGCAGGCTCAGCACCCACACAGCCAGCAGGGACAGCAGCCACACAAGCAGGAGGTCAGCAGCCACACAGGCAGCAGGATCAGCACCCACACAGGCAGCAGGATCAGCACCCACACAAGGCAGCAGGATTAGCACCCACACAAGGCAGCAGGATTAGCACCCACACAGGCAGCAGGGTCAGCACCCAAACAGGCAGCAGGGTCAGCAACCACACAGGCAGAAGGAGTAGCATTCACACAGGCAGCAGGATCACTAACCACAGAGGCAGCAGGATCAGCACATATGCAGGCAGCAAGATCAGTACACACACAGGCAGCAAGATCAGCAACCACACAGGCAGCTGGATCAGCACATATGCAGGCAGCAGGATCAGTACACACACAGGCAGCAAGATCAGCACCCACTCAGGCAGCAGGGTCAGCAGCCACACAGGCAGCAGGCTCAGCACCCACACAGGCAGCATGTTCAGCACCAACACAGGCAGCAGGTTCAGCACCCACACAGACAGCAGGGTTAGCACCCACACTGGCAGCAGGGTCAGCACCCACACAGGCAGCAGGGTCAGCACCCACACTGGCAGCAGGGTCAGCACCCACACAGGCAGGAGGGTCAGCACCCATACTGGCAGCAGGATCAGCACACCTGCAGTCAGCAGGATTGGCACCTGCATAGGCCGCAGGGTCAGCACACACACAGGGAGCAGGATCAGCAACCACAAAGGCAGCAGGGTCAGCACCCACACAGGCAGCAGGGTCAGCACCCACACAGGCAGCAGGGTCGGCATCCACAGAGGCAGATTCAGAAAGCAACCAGGCAGCAGGGTCAACACCCACACAGGCAGCAGGATCAGCACCCACACAAGGCAGCATGTTCAGCAAAAACACAGGCAACATGGTCACCACCAACACAGCTAACAGGATGAGCACCAACACGGGCAACATGATCAGCAACGACACAGGCAGCAGGATCAGCATCACCAGAGGCAACAGGATCAGCACCCAAATAGGCAGCAATATCAGCACACACACAGGGAGCAGATTAGCAACAAGACAGGCAGCAGGCTCAGCACATACACAAGGAGCAGGATCAGCAACCACACAGGCAGTACGGTCAGCACTCACACATGCAAGAGGATTGGCACCCACAGAGGCAGGAATGCCAGCACAGAAACAGACAGCAGGTTCAGCACCACACAGGGAGCAGGATCAGCAACCACACAGGCAGCACAGTCTGCAACACAGGCAGCAGGATCAGGACACATACAGGCAGCAGCAACAGCAAAATCAGCAACAAGGTCAGCAAACAAACAGCCAGCAGGATAAGCACTCCTGGCAGGCATCATGATTGGCACCTGCACAGGCAGGAGGGTCAGCACAGAAACAGAGAGCAAGGTCAGCACCCACAGAAGCAGAAGGTCAGCACGCACACAGGCAGAAGGATCAGCACCTACACAGGCAGCAGGATCAGCACCCACACAGGCAGCAGGGTCAGAACCCATACAGACAGCAGAATAAGCACCTCTGCAGGCATCAGGATTGGCACCTGCATAGGCAGCAATATCAGCAGCCACACAAGCCAGGTCCAACACCCACTCATGCAGCAGGGTCAGCACTCACAGAGGCAGGTTCAGAAAGCAACCAGGTAGCAGGGTTAGCACCCACACAGGCAGCAGGTTCAGCACCAACACAGGCAGCAGCGGCAGCACCCACACAGGCAACAGGATCAACATCAACAGAGGCAACAGGATCAGCACCCACACAGGCAGCAGTGTCAGCTCACACACAGGGAGCAGACCAGCATCAAGACAGGCAGCAGGGTCAGCACACACACAGGGAGCAGGATCAGCAACCACACAGGCAGCATGGTCAGCAACCACACAGGCAGCAGCAACAGTAAAATCAGCAACAAGGTCAGCAAACAAACAGCCAGCAGGATAAGCAAACCTGCAGGCATCAGGATTGGCACCCGCACAGGCTGGAGGGTCAGCACAGAAACAGAGAGCAGGGTCAGCACCCACAGATGCAGGAGGTCAGTACGCACAGAGGCAGCAGGGTCAGCACCCACACAAGGCAGCAGGGTCAGCACCCACAGAGGCAGGATCGGAAAACAACCAGGCAGCAGGATCAGCACCCATGCAGGCAGCAGGATCTGTACTCCTGCAGGCAGCAGGATCAGCACCCCTGCAGGCAGCAGGACTGGCACCCGCACAGGCAGCAGGATCAGCACCAACACAGCAGCAGGATCTGCAACAATACTGGCAGCAGGATCAGCACCCACACAGTCAGCAGGATCAGCACCCACTCAGGCAGCAGGGTCAGCACCCACACAGGCAGAAAGGCTCAGCACCCACACAGGCAGCAGGGACAGCACCCACTCAAGCAGGACATCAGCACCCACACAGGCAGCAGGATCAGCATCCACAAGGGCAGCAGGATCAGCACCCACACAAGGCAGCAGGATCAGCATCAACACAGCAGCAGGATCAGCATCGACAGAGGTAACAGGATCAGCACCCATACAGATAGCAGGGTCGGCACACACACAGGGAGCAGATCAGCAACAAGACAGGCAGTAGGGTCAGCACAAACACAGGGAGCAGGATCAGCAACCACACAGGCAGTACGGTCAGCACTCACACAGGCAGCAGGATTGGCACCCACACAGGCAGAAATGCCAGCACAGAAACAGACAGCAAGTTCAGCACCACACAGGGAGCAGGATCAGCAACCACACAGGCAGCACAGTCTGCAACAACACAGGCAGCAGAATCAGGACACATACAGGCAGCAGCAACAGCAAAATCAGCAACAAGGTCAGCAAACAAACAGCCAGCAGGATAAGCACCCCTGGCAGGCATCATGATTGGCACCTGCACAGGCAGGAGGGTCAGCACAGAAACAGAGAGCAAGGTCAGCACCCACAGAAGCAGAAGGTCAGCACGCACACAGGCAGAAGGTTCAGCACCCACACAGGCAGCAGGATCAGCACCCACACAAGGCAGCAGGATCAGCACCCATACAAGGCAGCAGGATCAGCACCCACACAAGGCAGCAAGAACAGCACCCACACAAGCCAGAAGGTTCAGCACCCACACAGGCAGCAGGATCAGCACCAACACAGGCAGCAGGATCAGCACCAACACAGCAGCAGGATCAGCACCAACACAGCAGCAGTGTCAGCATACACACAGGGAGCAGATCAGCAACAAGACAGGCAGCAGAGTCAGCACACACACAGGGAGCAGGATCAGCAACCACACAGGCAGCAGGATCAGCACCCACACAGGCAGCAGGATCAGCACCTCTGCTGGCAGCAGGATTAGCACCCCTGCAGGCAGCAGGTTTGGCACATGCACAGGTAGCAGGATTGGCACCTGCACAGCAGCAGGATCAGCACCAACACAGCAGCAGGATCTGCAACAATACTGGCCGCAGGATAAACACCCACACAAGCAGGAGGTCAGCACGCAAACAGGCAGCAAGATCAGCATCCACACAGGCAGCAGGATCAGCACCCACACAAGCAGGAGGTCAGCATGCACACAGGCAGCAGGATCTGCAACAACACTGGTAGCAGGATCAGCACCCACACAAGGCAGCAGGATCAGCACCCACTCAGTCAGCAGGGTCAGCACCCACAGAGCCAGGATCGGAAAACAAGCAGGCAGCAGGATTGGCACCTGCACAGGCAGCAGGATCGGCACCAACAAAGCAGCAGGATCAGCAACAACACTGGCAGCAGGATCAGCAAAAACACAAGGCAACAGGTTCAGCACCAACACAAGCAGCTGGGTCAGCACACACACAGGCAGCATGGTCAGCAACCACACAGGCAGCAGGGACAGCAAGCACACAGGCAGCAGGATCAACACCCACACAGGCAGTAGGTTCAGCACCCACAAAGGCAGCAGGGCCAGCAACCACACAGGCAGCAGGGTCAGCACACACACAGGGAGCAGATCAGCAACAAGACAGGCAGCAGGGTCAGCACACACACAGGGAGCAGGTTCAGCACCCACACAGGCAGCAGGATAAGCACCCGTGCAGGCATCAGGATTGGCACCCGCACAGGCAGGAGGCTCAGCACAGAAACAGACAGCAGGGTCAGCACCCACAGATGCAGGAGGTCAGCACGCACACAAGGCAGCAGGATCAGCACACACACAAGGCAGCAGGGACAGCACCCACAGAGGCAGGATCGGCAAACAACCAGGCAGCAGGATCTGCACCCCTGCAGGCAGGAGGATCAGCATCCACACAGGTAGCAGGATCAACACTCACACAGGTGGCAGGTTCAGCACACACACAGGCAGCAGGGTCAGCACCCACACAGGCAGCAGGATCAGCACCCCTGCTGTCAGCAGGATTGGCACATGCACAGCTAGCAGGATTGGCACCTGCACAGCAGCAGGATCAGCAACAACACTGGCAGCAGTGCCAGAAACCACAGAGGCAGCAGGGTCAGCACCTACACAGGCAGCAGGGTCAGCACCACACAGGCAGCAGGATCAGCAACCACAAAAGCAGCAGGATCAGCACACATGCAGGCAGCAGGATCAGTACACACACAGGGAGCAAGATCAGCACCCACACAGGCAGCAGGATCAACACCCACACAAGGCAACAGGATCAGCACCCACACAGGTAGCAATATCAACAGCCACACAAGCAGGGCCAACACCCACTCAGGCAGCAGGGTCAGCACCCAGAGAGGCAGGTTCGGAAAGCAACCAGGTAGCAGGGTTAGCACCCACACAGGCAGCAGGATCAGCATCCAAACAGGCAGCAGGATCAGCACCCAAACAGGTAGCAAGATCAGCACCCATACAGGCAGCAGGACCAGCACCCACACAGGGAGAAGGGTCAGCATCCATACTGGCAGCAGGGTCAGCAACCACACAGGCAGCAGGGTCAGTACCCATATAGGCAGCAGGATAAGCACCCACACAGGCAGCAGAATTGGCACCTGCACAGGCAGCAGGATCAGCACCAACACAGCAGCAGGATCAGCAACAACACTGGCAGCAGGGTCAGCACCCACACAGGCAGCAGGTTCAGCAACCACACAGGCAGCAGGATCAGCAATCACAAAGGCAGCAGGATCAGCACATATGCAGGCAGCAGGATCAGCACCCACACAGCCAGCAGGTTCAGCACCAACACAGGCAGCAGGGTCAGTACCCACACAGCCAGCAGGTTCAGCACCAACACAGGCAGCAGGGTCAGCACCCACACAGGAAGAAAGGTCAGCATCCACACAGGCAGCAGGGTCAGCAACCACACAGGCAGCAGGGTCAGCACACATATAGGCAGCAGGATAAGCTCCCACACAGGTAGCAGGATTGGCACCTGCACAGGTAGCAGGATTGGCACCGACGGAGCAGCAGGATCAGCAACAACACTGGCAGCAGGGCCAGCAACCACAGAGGCAGCAGGGTCAGCACTCACACAGGCAGCAGGACCAGCACCCACACAGGCAGCAGGGTTAGTCCCCACACAAGCAGTAGGGTCAGCAACCACAAAGGCAGCAGGATCAGCACACATGCAGGTAGCAGGATCAGTACACAAGCAGGCAGCAGGATCAGCATCAACAAAGGCAACATGATCAGCAACGACACAGGCAGCAGGATCGGCAACAACAAATGAAACAGGATCAGCATCAACAGAGGCAACAGGATCAGCACCCACACAGGCAGCAGGGTCAGCACCCTCACAGGCAGCAGTTCAGCAACAAGACAGGCAGCAGGGTCAACACACACACAGGGAGCAGATCAGCAACAAGACAGGCAGCAGGGTCAGCACACACACAGGGCGCAGGATCAGCAACCACAAAGGCAGGACCGTCAGCACCCACACAGGCAGCAGGATCAGGACCCATACAGGCAGCAGCAACAGCAAGGTCAGCAGCAAGGTGAGCAAACAAACAACCAGCAGAATAAGCACCCCTGCAGGCATCAGGATTGGCACCCGCACAGGCAGGAGGGTCAGCACAGAAACAGAGAGCAGGGAAAGCACCCAAGCAGGCAGCAGGATTGGCATCTGCACAGGCTGCAGGATCAATAACAACACTGGCAGCAGGATCAGCACCCATACAATGCAGCAGGTTCAGCACCAACACAAGCACCAGGGTCAGCACCCACACAGGCAGCATGGTCAGCAAGCACACAGGCAGAAGGAGTAGCATCCACACAGGCAGCAGGATCAGCACCCACAAAGGAAGCATGGTCAGCAACCACACAAGCAGCAGGGTCAGCAAGCACACAGGCAGAAAGAATAGCATCCACACAGGCAGCAGGATCAGCAACCACAAAGGCAGCAGGATTAGCACATATGCAGGCAGCAGGATCAGTACACACACATGAAGCAAGATCAGCACCTACACAGGCAGCAGGATCAACACCCAGACAGGTAGCAGGGTCAGCACCCACACAGGCATCAGGGCCAGCAACCACACTGGCAGCAGGGTCAGCACCCATACAGGCAGCAGGATCAGCACCCCTGCAGTCAGCAGGATTGGCACAGGCAGAGGTAGCAGGATTGGCACCTGCACAGCTGCAGGATAAGCAACAAAACTGGCAGCAGGGCCAGCAACCACAGAGGCAGCAGGGTCAGCACCCACACAGGCAACAGGGTTAGCACCCACACAGGCAGCAGAGTCAGCAACCACACAGGCAGCAGGGTCAGCAACCACACAGAAAGGTGCAGCAGCATCCACACAAGCAGCAGGATCAGCAACCACAAAAGCAGCAGGATCAACACCCACACAAGGCAGCAGTATCAGCACCCACACAGGTAGCAATATCAGCACCCATACAAGCAGGGCCAAGACCCACTCATGCAGCAGGGTCAGCACCCATAGAGGCAGGTTCAGAAAGCAACCAGGTAGCAGGGTTAGTACACACACAGGCAACATGATCAGTAACAACACAGTCAGCAGGATCAGCACCCACACAGGCAACAGAATCAGCATCAACAGAGGCAACAGGATAAGCACCCACAAAGGCAGCAAGGTCAGCACACACACAGGGAGCAGATCAGCAACAAGACAGGCAGCAGGGTCATCACTCACACAGGCAGCAGGTTTGGCAATCACACAGGCAGGAATGCCAGCACAGAAACAGACAGCAGGGTCAGCACCACACAGGGAGCAGATCAGCAACAAGAAAGGCAGCAGGGTCAGCACGCAGACAGGGAGCATGATCAGCACGCACACCACGCACACAGGCAGCACGGTCAGCAACCACACAGGCAGCAGGATCAGCACTCATACAGGCAGCAGCAACAGCAAAACCAGCAACAAGGTCAGCAAACAAACAGCCAGCAGATAAGCACCCCTGCAGGCATCACAGTTGACACCCGCACAGGCAGGAGGGTCAGCACAGAAATAGACAGCAGGGTCAGCACCCACATAAGCAGCAGGTCAGCACGCACACAGGCAGCAGGATCAGCACCCACACAAGGCAGCAGGATCAGCACCCACACAAGGCAACAGGTTCAGCACCCACACAAGCCGGAAGGTTCAGCACCCACTCAGGAAGCAGGGTCAGCACCCACAGAGGCAGTATCAGAAAACAACCAGGCAGCAGGGTCAACACCCACACAGTCAATAGGATCAGCACCCATACAGGCAGCAGGATCTGCAGCCCTGCAAGCAGCAGGATCAGCAACCACAAAGGCAGCAGGATCAGCACATATGCAGGCAGAAGGATCAGTACACACACAGGCACCACGGTCAGCACCCACACAGGCAGCAGGGTCAGCACCCATACAAGCAGCAGGGTCAGCACCCCTGCAGTCATCAGGATTGGCACATGTACAGGTAGCAGGATTGGCACCTGCACAGCAGCAGGATCAGCAACAACACTGGCAGCAGGGCCAGCAACCACAGAGGCAGCAGGGTGAGCACCCACACAGGCAGCAGGGCCAGCATCCACACAGGCAGCAGGGTCAGCAACCACACAGGCAGGAGGAGTAGCATCCACACAGGCAGGAGAATCAGCAACCACAAAGGCAGCAGGATCAGCATACATGCAGGCTGCATCATCAGTACATACACAGGCAGCAAGATCAGCACCCACACAGGCAGCAGGATCAACACCCACACAGAGCAGCAGGAACAGCACCCACACAGGTAGCAATATCAGCAGCCACACAAGCAGGGCCAACACCCAATCAGGCAGCAGGGTCAGCACCCGCACAGGTAGCAATATCAGCACCCACGCAAGCAGGACGTCAGCACTCACACAGGCAGCAAGGTCAGCACCCACACAGGCAGCAGGATCAGTACCAACACAAGCCGGAAGGTTCAGCATCCACTCAGGCAGCAGGGTCAGCACCCACAGTGGCAGGGTCAGAAAACAACCAGGCAGCAGGATCAACACCGACACAGGCAACTGGATCAGCACCCTTGCAGGCAGCAGCATCAGCACCTCTGCAGGCAGCAGGATCAGCACCTCTGCAGGCAGCAGGATTGGCACCTGCACAGGCAGCAGCATCAGCAACAACACTGGCAGCAGGATCAGCACCCACACAGGCAGCAGGATCAGCACCAACACAAGGCAGCAGGATCAGCACGCACACAAGGCAACAGGATGAGCACCCACCCAAGCCGGAAGGTTCAGCAGCCACACAGGCAGCAGGGTCAGCACCCATACAGGCAGGAGGAGTACCATCCACACAGGCAGCAGGATCAGCAACCAGAAAGGCAGCAGGATCAGCATACATGCAGGCAGCAGGATCAGTACACACACAGGCAGCAAGATCAGCACCCACACAGGCAGCAGGATCAACATCCACTCAAGGCAGCAGGATCAGCACCCACACAAGTAGCAATATCAGCAGCCACACAAGCAGGGCCAACACCCACTCAGGCATCAGGGTCAGCATCCACAGAGGCAGGTTCAGAAAGCAACCAGGCAGCAGGGTCAACACCCACACAGCCAGCAGGATCAGCACCCACACAAGGCAGCAGGTTCAGCAAAAACACAGGCAGCATGGTCACCACCAACACAGCTAACAGGATGAGCACCAACAGGGGCAACATGATCAGCAATGACACAGGCAGCAGGATCAGCACCCACACAGGAAACAGGATCAGCATCAACAGAGGCAACAGGATCAGCACCCACACAGGTAGCAGGGTCAGCACACACACAGGGAGCAGATCAGCAACAAGACAGGCAGCAGGGTCAGCACATACACAGGGAGCAGGATCAGCAACCATACAGGCAGTACGGTCATCACTCACACAGGCAGCAGGATTGGCACCCACACAGGCAGGAATGCTAGCACAGAAACAGACAGCAGGGTCAGCACCCACACAAGGAGCAGATCAGCAACAAGACAGGCAGGAGGATCAGCACACACACAGAGAAAGGATCAGCAACCACACAGGCAGCACGGTCAGCAACCACACAGGCAGCAGGATAAGCACACCTGCAGGCATCAGTATTGGCACCCGCACAGGCAGTAGGGTCAGCACAGAAACAGAGAGCAGGGTCAGCACCCACACAAGCAGGAGGTCAGCACGCACACAGTCAGGAGAGTCAGCACCCACACAGGCAGCAGGATCAGCACGAACACAAGGCAACAGGATCAGCACCCACACAAGGCAACAGGATGAGCACCCACACAAGCCGCAAGGTTCAGCAGCCACACAGGCCCCAGGGTCAGCAACCACACAGGCAGGAGGAGTAGCATCCACACAGGCAGCAGGATCAGCAACCACAAAGGCAGCAGGATCAGCACACATGCAGGCAGCAGGATCAGTACACACACAGGAAGCAAGATCAGCACCCACACAGGTAGCAATATCAGCAGCCACACAAGCAGGGCCAACACCCACTCAGGCAGCAGGGTCAGCATCCACAGAGGCAGGTTCAGAAAGCAACCAGGCAGCAGGGCCAACACCCACACAGGCAGCAGGGTCAGCACCCACACAAGGCAGCAGGTTCAGCAAAAACACAGGCAGCATGGTCACCACCAACACAGCTAACAGGATGAGCACCAACAGGGGCAACATGATCAGCAACGACACAGGCAGCAGGATCAGCACCCACACAGGAAACAGGATCAGCATCAACAGAGGCAACAGGATCAGCACCCACATAGGTAGCAGGTTCAGCACACACACAGGGAGCAGATCAGCAACAAGACAGGCAGCAGGGTCAGCACACACTCTGGGAGCAGGATCAGCAACCATACAGGCAGTACGGTCAGCACTCACACAGGCAGCAGGATTGGCACCCACACAGGCAGGAATGCCAGCACAGAAACAGGCAGCAGGATCAGCACCCACACAGGAAACAGGATCAGCATCAACAGAGGCAACAGGATCAGCACTCACACAGGTATCAGTGTCAGCACACACACAGGGAGCAGATCAGCAACAAGACAGGCAGCAGGGTCAGCACACACACAGGGAGCAGGATCAGCAACCATACAGGCAGTACGGTCAGCACTCACACAGGCAGCAGGATTGGCACCCACACAGGCAGGAATGCCAGCACAGAAACAGACAGCAGGGTCAGCACCCACACAGGGAGCAAATCAGCAACAAGACAGGCAAGAGGATCAACACACACACAGAGAAAGGATCAGCAACCACACAGGCAGCACGGTCAGCAGCCACACAGGCAGCAGGATAAGCACACCTGCAGGCATCAGTATTGGCACCCGCACAGGCAGTAGGGTCAGCACAGAAACAGAGAGCAGGGTCAGCACCCACACAAGCAGGAGGTCAGCACGCACACAGTCAGGAGAGTCAGCACCGACACAGGCAGCAGGATCAGCACGAACACAAGGCAGCAGGATCAGCACCCAACCAAGGCAACAGGGTGAGCACCCACACAAGCCGGAAGGTTCAGCAGCCACACAGGCAGCAGGGTCAGCACCCTCACTGGCAGGAGGAGTAGCATCCACACAGGCAGCAGGATCAGCAACCACAAAGGCAGCAGGATCAGCACACATGCAGGCAGCAGGATCAGTACACACACAAGCAGCAAGATCAGTACACACACAGGCAGCAGGATCAACACCCACACAAGGCAGCAGGATCAGCACCCACACAGGTAGGAATATCAGCAGCCACACAAGCAGGGCCAACACCCACTCAAGCAGCAGGGTCAGCACCCACAGAGGGAGGTTCAGAAAGCAACCAGGCAGCAGGGTCAACACCCACACAGGCAGCAGGATCAGCACCCAAACTGGCAGCAGGATCAGCACCCAAACAGGCAGCAGGATCAGCACCCAAACAGCCAGAAGGATATGCAGCCCTGCAGGCATCACAATTGGCACCCGCACAGGCAGGAGGGTCAGCACAGAAACAGAGAGCAGGGACAGCAAACAAGCAGGCAGCAGGATTAGCACATGTTCAGGCAGCAGGATCGGCACCAACACAGCAGCAGGATGAGCAACAACACTGGCAGCAGGATCAGCACCCACACAAGGCATCAGGTTCAGCACCAACACAAGCAGCAGGGTCAGCATCCACACAGGCAGCATGGTCAGCAACGACACAGGCAGCAGGGTCAGCAAGCACACAGGCAGAAGGAGTAGCATCCACACAGGCAGCAGGATCAGCAACCACAAAGGCAGCAGGGTCAGTACATATGCAGGCAGCAGGATCAGTACACACACAGGCAGCAAGATCAGCACCCACACACGCAGCAGGATCAACACCCACACAGGCAGTAGGTTCAGCACCCATACTGGCAGCAAGATCAGCACCCTTGCAGTCAGCAGGATTGGCACATGCACAGCTAGCAGGATTGGCACATGCACAGCAGCAGGATCAGCAACAGCACTGGCAGCAGGGCCAGCAACCACAGAGGCAGCAGGGTCAGCACCCCCACAGGCAGCAGGCCCAGCACACACACAGGCAGCAGCACCAGCAACCACACAGGCAGCAGCGTCAGCAACCACACAGGCAGGAGGAGTAGCATCCTCACAGGCAGCAGGATCAGCAACCACAAAAGCAGCAGGATCAGCACCCACACAGGTAGCAATATCAGCAGCCACACAAGCAGGGCCAACACCCACTCATGCAGCAGGGTCAGCACCCATAGAGGCAGGTTCAGAAAGCAACCAGGTAGCAGGGTTAGCACACACACAGGCAGCAGGTTCAGCACCAACACAGGCAGCAGGCTCAGCACCAACACAGCTAACAGGATGAGCACCAACACAGGCAAAATGATCAGTAGCAACACAGGCAGCAGGATCAGCACCCACACAGGCAACAGGATCAGCACCCACACAGGCAGCAGGGTCAGCACACACACAGGGAGCAGATTAGCAACAAGACAGGCAGCAGGGACAGTACACACACAGGGAGCAGGATCAGCAACAACAAAGGCAGTACGGTCAGCACTCACACAGGCAGCAGGTTTGGCAATCACACAGGCAGGAGGGCCAGCACAGAAACAGACAGCAGGGTGAGCACCACACAGGGAGCAGATCAGCAACAAGACAGACAGCAGGGTCAGCACACACACAGGGAGCAGGATCAGAAACCACACAGGCAGCAGGATCAGCACCCATACAGGCAGCAGCAACAGAAAAATCAACAACAAGGTCAGCAAACAAACAGCCAGCAGGATAAGCACCCTTACAGGCATCAGGATTGGCACCCGCACAGGCAGGAGGGTCACCACAGAAACAGAGAGCAGGGTCAGCACCCACAGAAGCAGGAGGTCAGCATGCACAGAGGCAGCAGGGTCAGCACCCACACAGGAAGCTGGATCAGCACCCACACAAGGCAGCAGGGTCAGCACCCACACAAGGCAGCAGGGTCAACACCCACACAAGCCGGAAGGTTCAGCACCCACTCAGGAAGCAGGGTCAGCATCCACACTGTCAACAGGATCAGCACCCATACAGGCAGCAGGATCTGCAGCCCTGCAAGCAGCAGGATCAGCAACCCCTGAAGGCAGCAGGATCAGTACACACACACCCAGCAGGATCAACACCCACACAGGCAGCAGGGTCAGCACCAACACAGGCAGCAGGGTCAGCACGCACAAAGGCAGCAGGGTCAGCACCCCTACAGTGGTCAGGATTGGCACATGCACAAGTAGCAGGATTCACACCTGCATAGCAGCAGGATCAGCAAAACACTGGCAGCTGGGCCATCAACCACAGAGGCAGCAGGGTGAGCACCCACACAGGCAGCAGGGCCAGCACCACACAGGTAGCAGGGTTAGCACCCACACAGGCAGCAGGATCAGCAACCACACAGGCAGCAGGGTCAGCAACCACACAGGCAGGAGGAGTAGCATCTACACAGGCAGGAGGATCAGCAACCACAAAGGCAGCAGGATCAGCATACATGCAGGCTGCATCATCAGTACATACACAGGCAGCAAGATCAGCACCCACACAGGCAGCAGGATCAACGCCCACACAGGGCAGCAGGATCAGCACCCACACAGGTAGCAATATCAGCAGCCACACAAGCAGGGCCAACACCCACTCAGGCATCAGGGTCAGCACCCACACAGGCAGGTTCAGAAAGTAACCAGGCAGCAGGGTCAACACCCACACAGGCAGCAGGATCAGCACCCAAACTGGCAGCAGGATCAGCACCCAAACTGGCAGCAGGATCAGCAACCCTGCAGTGAGCAGGATTGGCACTTGCACAGGCATGGGATCAGCACCAACACAGCAGCAGGATCAGCATCAACACAGCAGCAGGATCAGCATCAACAGAGGCAACAGGATCAGCACCCACACAAGGCAGCAGGTTCAGCAAAAACACAGGCAGCATGGTCACCACCAACACAGCTAACAGGATGAGCATCAGCATGGGCAACATGATCAGCAACGACACAGGCAGCAGGATCAGCACCCACACAGGAAACAGGATTGGCATCAACAGAGGCAACAGGATCAGCACCCAAACAGGGAGCAGATCAGCAACAAGACAGGCAGCAGGGGCAGCACACACACAGGAAGCAGGATCAGCAACCACAATGGCAGCTCGGTCAGAAACCACACAGGCAGCAGGATCAGCACCCATACAGGCAGCAGCAACAGAAAAATCAGCAACAAGGTCAGCAAACAAACAGCCAGCAGGATAAGCACCCTTGCAGCCATCAGGATTGGCACCCGCACAGGCAGGAGTGTCACCACAGAAACAGAGAGCAGGGTCAGCACCCACAGAAGCAGGAGGTCAGCATGCACAGAGGCAGCAGGGTCAGCACCCACACAGGAAGCTGGATCAGCACCCACACAAGGCAGCAGGGTCAACACCCACACAAGGCAGCAGGGTCAGCACCCACACAAGGCAGCAGGGTCAGCACCCACACAAGGCAGCAGGGTCAGCACCCACACAAGCCGGAAGGTTCAGCACCCACTCAGGAAGCAGGGTCAGCACCCACAGAGGCAGTATCAGAAAACAACCAGGCAGCAGTGTCAACACCCACACAGTCAACAGGATCAGCACCCATACAGGCAGCAGGATCTGCAGCCCTGCAAGCGGCAGGATCAGCAACCCCTGCAGGCAGCAGGATCAGTACACACACAGGCAGCAGGATCAACACCCACACAGGCAGCAGGGACAGGACCAACACAGGCAGCAGGGTCAGCACTCACACAGGCAGCAGGGTCAGCACCCCTACAGTGATCAGGATTGGCACATGCACAGGTAGCAGGATTCGCACCTGCATAGCAGCAGGATCAGCAAAACACTGGCAGCTGGGCCATCAACCACAGAGGCAGCAGGGTGAGCACCCACACAGGCAGCAGGGCCAGCACCACACAGGTAGCAGGGTTAGCACCCACACAGGCAGCAGGATCAGCAACCACACAGGCAGCAGGGTCAGCAACCACACAGGCAGGAGGAGTAGCATCTACACAGGCAGGAGAATCAGCAACCACAAAGGCAGCAGGATCAGCATACATGCAGGCTGCATCATCAGTACACACACAGGCAGCAAGATCAGCACCCACACAGGCAGCAGGATCAACACCCACACAGGGCAGCAGGATCAGCACCCACACAGTTAGCAATATCAGCAGCCACACAAGCAGGGCCAACACCGACTCAGGCAGCAGGGTCAGCACCCACACAGGCAGGTTCAGAAAGTAACCAGGCAGCAGGGTCAACACCCACACAGGCAGCAGGATCAGCACCCAAACTGGCAGCAGGATCAGCACCCAAACAGGCAGCAGGATCAGCAACCCTGCAGTGAGCAGGATTGGCCCTTGCACAGGCATGGGATCAGCACCAACACAGCAGCAGGATCAGCATCAACACAGCAGCAGGATCAGCATCAACAGAGGCAACAGGATCAGCACCCACACAAGGCAGCAGGTTCAGCAAAAACACAGGCAGCATGGTCACCACCAACACAGCAAACAGGATGAGCACCAGCACGGGCAACATGATCAGCAACGACACAGGCAACAGGATCAGCACCCACACAGGGAGCAGATCAGCAACAAGACAGGCAGCAGGGTCAGCACACACACAGGAAGCAGGATCAGCAACCACATTGGCAGCTCGGTCAGCAACCACACAGGCAGCAGGATAAGCACCCCTGCAGGCATCAGGATTGGCACCCGCACAGGCAGGAGGGTCAGCACAGAAACAGAGAGCAGGGTCAGCACCCACAGAAGCAGGAGGTCAGCAAACACACAGGCAGCAAGGTCAGCACCCACACAAGGCAGCAGGATCAGAACCCACACAAGCCGGAAGGTTCAGCACCCACTCAGCCAGCAGGATCAGCACCCACAGTGGCAGGATCAGAAAACAACCAGGCAGCAGGGTCAACACCCACACAAGGCAGCAGGATCAGCATCCACACAGTTAGCAATATCAGCAGCCACACAAGCAGGGCCAACACCCACTCAGGCAGCAGGGTCAGCACTCACAGAGGCAGGTTCAGAAAGCAACCAGGTAGCAGGGTTAGCACCCACACAAGCAGCAGGTTCAGCACCAACACAGGCAGCAGGGTCAGCACCAACACAAGGCAGCAGGATCAGTACCCACACAAGGCAGCAGGATCAGCACCCACACAGGCAACAGGATCAACATCAACAGAGGCAACAGGATCAGCACCCACACAGGCAGCAGGGTCAGCACACACACAGGGAGCAGATTAGCAACAAGATAGGCAGCAGGGACAGCACACACACAGGGAGCTGGATCAGCAACCACACAGGCAGTACGGTCAGCACTCACACAGGCAGCAGGTTTGGCAATCACACAGGCAGGAATGCCAGCACAGAAACAGACAGCAGGGTGAGTACCACACAGGGAGCAGATCAGCAACAAGACAGGCAGCAGGGTCAGCACACACACAGGGAGCAGGATCAGAAACCACACAGGCAGCACGGTCAGCAACCACACAGGCAACAGGATCAGCACCCGTACAGGCAGCAGCAACAGAAAAATCAGCAACAAGTTCAGCAAACAAACAGCCAGCAAGATAAGCACCCTTGCAGGCATCACGATTGGCACCCGCACAGGCAGGACGGTCACCACAGAAACAGAGAGCAGGGTCAGCACCCACAGAAGCAGGAGGGCAGCATGCACAGAGGCAGCAGGGTCAGCACCCACACAGGCAGCAGGATCAGCACCCACACAAGGCAGCAGGGTCAGCACCCACACAAGGCAGCAGGGTCAGCACCCACACAAGGCAGCAGGGTCAGCACCCACACAAGGCAGCAGGGTCAGCACCCACACAAGGCAGCAGGATCAGCACCCACACAAGCCGGAAGGTTCAGCACCCACTCAGGAAGCAGGGTCAGCACCCACAGAGGCAGTATCAGAAAACAACCAGGCAGCAATGTCAACACCCACACAGTCAACAGGGTCAGCAACCATACAGGCAGCAGGATCTGCAGCCCTGCAAGCAGCAGGATCAGCAACCCCTGCAGGCAGCAGGATCAGTACACACACAGGCAGCAGGATCAACACGCACACAGGCAGCAGGGTCAGCACCAACACAGGCAGCAGGGTCAGCACTCACACAGGCAGCAGGGTCAGCACCCCTACAGTGATCAGGATTGGCACATGCACAGGTAGCAGGATTCGCACCTGCATAGCAGCAGGATCAGCAAAACACTGGCAGCTGGGCCATCAACCACAGAGGCAGCAGGGTGAGCACCCACACAGGCAGCAAGGTGAGCACCCACACAGGCAGCAGGGCCAGCACCACACAGGCAGGAGGAGTAGCATCTACACGGGCAGGAGGATCAGCAACCACAAAGGCAGCAGGATCAGCACACATGCAGGCTGCATCATCAGTACACACACAGGCAGCAAGATCAGCACCCACACAGGCAGCAGGATCAACACCCACACAGGGCAGCAGGATCAGCACCCACACAGGTAGCAATATCAGCAGCCACACAAGCAGGGCCAACACCCACTCAGGCAGCAGGGTCAGCACCCACAGAGGCAGGTTCAGAAAGCAACCAGGCAGCAGGGTCAACACCCACACAGGCAGCAGGATCAGCACCCAAACTGGCAGCAGGATCAGCACCCAAACAGGCAGCAGGATCAGCAACCCTGCAGTGAGCAGGATTGGCACTTGCACAGGCATGGGATCAGCACCAACACAGCAGCAGGATCAGCATCAACACAGCAGCAGGATCAGCATCAACAGAGGCAACAGGATCAGCACCCACACAAGGCAGCAGGTTCAGCTAAAACACAGGCAGCATGGTCACCACCAACACAGCAAACAGGATGAGCACCAGCACGGGCAACATGATCAGCAACCACACAGGCAGCAGGATCAGCACCAACACAGGAAACAGGATCAGCATCAACAGAGGCAACAGGATCAGCACCCACACAGGGAGCAGATCAGCAACAAGACAGGCAGCAGGGTCAGCACACACACAGGAAGCAGGATCAGCAACCACACAGGCAGCAGGATAAGCACCCCTGCAGGCATCAGGATTGGCACCCGCACAGGCAGGAGGGTCAGCACAGAAACAGAGAGCAGGGTCAGCACCCACAGAAGCAGGAGGTCAGCAAACACACAGGCAGCAAGGTCAGCACCCACAGAGGCAGGATCAGAAAACAACCAGGCAGCAGAGTCAACACCCAAACAAGCAGCAGGATCAGCACCCACACAGGCAGCAGGATCAGCACCCACAGAGGCAGGATCAGAAAACAACCAGGCAGCAGTGTCAACACCCACACAGGCAACAGGATCAGCACCCCTGCAGGCAGCAGGATCAGCACCCCTGCAGGCAGCAGGATTGGCACCTGCACAGGCAGCAGGATCAGCAACAACACTGGCAACATGATCAGCACCCTCACAAGGCAACAGGTTCAGCAAAAACACAGGCAGCATGGTCAGCACCAACACAGCTAACAGGATGAGCACCAACACAGGCAACATGATCAGCAACGTCAGTCAGCAGGATCAGCACCAACAGAGGCAACAGGATCAGCACCCAGACAGTTAGCAGGGTCAGCACACACACAGGGAGCAGATCAGCAACAAGACAAGCAGCAGGGTGAGCACACACACAGGGAGCAGGATCAGCAACCACACAGGCAGTACGGTCAGCATCCAAACAGGCAGCAGGATCAGCAACCCTGCAGACAGCAGGATTGGCACCAACACAGCAGCAGGATCAGCAACCACACAGGCAGCAGAATCAGCACCCAAACAGGCAGCAGGCTCAACACAGGGAGCAGCAACAGCAAAATCAGCAACAAGGTCAGCAAACAAACAGCCAGCAGGATAAGCACCCCTGCAGGCATCAGGATTGGCACCCGCACAGGCAGGAGGGTCAGCACAGAAACAGAGAGCAGGGTCAGCACCCACAGAAGCAGGAGGTCAGCAAACACACAGGCAGCAAGGTCAGCACCCACACAAGGCAGCAGGATCAGAACCCACAGTGGCAGGATCAGAAAACAACCAGGCAGCAGGGTCAACACCCACACAAGGCAGCAGGATCAGCATCCACACAGTTAGCAATATCAGCAGCCACACAAGCAGGGCCAACACCCACTCAGGCAGCAGGGTCAGCACTCACAGAGGCAGGTTCAGAAAGCAACCAGGTAGCAGGGTTAGCACCCACACAAGCAGCAGGTTCAGCACCAACACAGGCAGCAGGGTCAGCACCAACACAAGGCAGCAGGATCAGTACCCACACAAGGCAGCAGGATCAGCACCCACACAGGCAACAGGATCAACATCAACAGAGGCAACAGGATCAGCACCCACACAGGCAGCAGGGTCAGCACACACACAGGGAGCAGATTAGCAACAAGATAGGCAGCAGGGACAGCACACACACAGGGAGCTGGATCAGCAACCACACAGGCAGTACGGTCAGCACTCACACAGGCAGCAGGTTTGGCAATCACACAGGCAGGAATGCCAGCACAGAAACAGACAGCAGGGTGAGTACCACACAGGGAGCAGATCAGCAACAAGACAGGCAGCAGGGTCAGCACACACACAGGGAGCAGGATCAGAAACCACACAGGCAGCACGGTCAGCAACCACACAGGCAACAGGATCAGCACCCGTACAGGCAGCAGCAACAGAAAAATCAGCAACAAGTTCAGCAAACAAACAGCCAGCAAGATAAGCACCCTTGCAGGCATCATGATTGGCACCCGCACAGGCAGGACGGTCACCACAGAAACAGAGAGCAGGGTCAGCACCCACAGAAGCAGGAGGGCAGCATGCACAGAGGCAGCAGGGTCAGCACCCACACAGGCAGCAGGATCAGCACCCACACAAGGCAGCAGGGTCAGCACCCACACAAGGCAGCAGGGTCAGCACCCACACAAGGCAGCAGGGTCAGCACCCACACAAGGCAGCAGGGTCAGCACCCACACAAGGCAGCAGGATCAGCACCCACACAAGCCGGAAGGTTCAGCACCCACTCAGGAAGCAGGGTCAGCACCCACAGAGGCAGTATCAGAAAACAACCAGGCAGCAATGTCAACACCCACACAGTCAACAGGGTCAGCAACCATACAGGCAGCAGGATCTGCAGCCCTGCAAGCAGCAGGATCAGCAACCCCTGCAGGCAGCAGGATCAGTACACACACAGGCAGCAGGATCAACACGCACACAGGCAGCAGGGTCAGCACCAACACAGGCAGCAGGGTCAGCACTCACACAGGCAGCAGGGTCAGCACCCCTACAGTCATCAGGATTGGCACATGCACAGGTAGCAGGATTCGCACCTGCATAGCAGCAGGATCAGCAAAACACTGGCAGCTGGGCCATCAACCACAGAGGCAGCAGGGTGAGCACCCACACAGGCAGCAAGGTGAGCACCCACACAGGCAGCAGGGCCAGCACCACACAGGCAGGAGGAGTAGCATCTACACGGGCAGGAGGATCAGCAACCACAAAGGCAGCAGGATCAGCACACATGCAGGCTGCATCATCAGTACACACACAGGCAGCAAGATCAGCACCCACACAGGCAGCAGGATCAACACCCACACAGGGCAGCAGGATCAGCACCCACACAGGTAGCAATATCAGCAGCCACACAAGCAGGGCCAACACCCACTCAGGCAGCAGGGTCAGCACCCACAGAGGCAGGTTCAGAAAGCAACCAGGCAGCAGGGTCAACACCCACACAGGCAGCAGGATCAGCACCCAAACTGGCAGCAGGATCAGCACCCAAACAGGCAGCAGGATCAGCAACCCTGCAGTGAGCAGGATTGGCACTTGCACAGGCATGGGATCAGCACCAACACAGCAGCAGGATCAGCATCAACACAGCAGCAGGATCAGCATCAACAGAGGCAACAGGATCAGCACCCACACAAGGCAGCAGGTTCAGCTAAAACACAGGCAGCATGGTCACCACCAACACAGCAAACAGGATGAGCACCAGCACGGGCAACATGATCAGCAACCACACAGGCAGCAGGATCAGCACCAACACAGGAAACAGGATCAGCATCAACAGAGGCAACAGGATCAGCACCCACACAGGGAGCAGATCAGCAACAAGACAGGCAGCAGGGTCAGCACACACACAGGAAGCAGGATCAGCAACCACACAGGCAGCAGGATAAGCACCCCTGCAGGCATCAGGATTGGCACCCGCACAGGCAGGAGGGTCAGCACAGAAACAGAGAGCAGGGTCAGCACCCACAGAAGCAGGAGGTCAGCAAACACACAGGCAGCAAGGTCAGCACCCACAGAGGCAGGATCAGAAAACAACCAGGCAGCAGAGTCAACACCCAAACAAGCAGCAGGATCAGCACCCACACAGGCAGCAGGATCAGCACCCACAGAGGCAGGATCAGAAAACAACCAGGCAGCAGTGTCAACACCCACACAGGCAACAGGATCAGCACCCCTGCAGGCAGCAGGATCAGCACCCCTGCAGGCAGCAGGATTGGCACCTGCACAGGCAGCAGGATCAGCAACAACACTGGCAACATGATCAGCACCCTCACAAGGCAACAGGTTCAGCAAAAACACAGGCAGCATGGTCAGCACCAACACAGCTAACAGGATGAGCACCAACACAGGCAACATGATCAGCAACGTCAGTCAGCAGGATCAGCACCAACAGAGGCAACAGGATCAGCACCCAGACAGTTAGCAGGGTCAGCACACACACAGGGAGCAGATCAGCAACAAGACAAGCAGCAGGGTGAGCACACACACAGGGAGCAGGATCAGCAACCACACAGGCAGTACGGTCAGCATCCAAACAGGCAGCAGGATCAGCAACCCTGCAGACAGCAGGATTGGCACCAACACAGCAGCAGGATCAGCAACCACACAGGCAGCAGAATCAGCACCCAAACAGGCAGCAGGCTCAACACAGGGAGCAGCAACAGCAAAATCAGCAACAAGGTCAGCAAACAAACAGCCAGCAGGATAAGCACCCCTGCAGGCATCAGGATTGGCACCCGCACAGGCAGGAGGGTCAGCACAGAAACAGAGAGCAGGGTCAGCACCCACAGAAGCAGGAGGTCAGCAAACACACAGGCAGCAAGGTCAGCACCCACACAAGGCAGCAGGATCAGAACCCACACAAGCCGGAAGGTTCAGCACCCACTCAGCCAGCAGGATCAGCACCCACAATGGCAGGATCAGAAAACAACCAGGCAGCAGGGTCAACACCCACACAAGGCAGCAGGATCAGCACCCACACAGTTAGCAATATCAGCAGCCACACAAGCAGGGCCAACACCCACTCAGGCAGCAGGGTCAGCACTCACAGAGGCAGGTTCAGAAAGCAACCAGGCAGCAGGATCAGCACCCAAACAGGCAGCAGGTTCAGCAACCCTGCAGGCAGCAGGTTTGGCACCTGCACAGGCATGGGATCAGCAACAACACCGCAGCAGGATCAGCAACAACACAGGCAGCAGGATCAGCAACCACACAAGGCAGCAGGTTCAGCACCAACACAGGCAGCAGGGTCAGCACCCACACAGCCAGCAGGATCAGCGACCAACCAGGCAGCAGGATCAACACCCACACAGGCAGCAGCAACAGCAAGGTCAGAAACAAGGTCAGCAAACAAACAGCCAGCAGGATAAGCACCCCTGCCGGCATCAGGATTGGCACACGCACAGGTAGGAGGGTCAGCACAGAGACAGAGAGCAGGGTCAGCACCCACAGAAGCAGGAGGTCAGCAAGCACACAGGCAGCAGGGTCAGCACCCACACAGGCAGCAGGATCAGCACCCACAGAGGCAGGATCAGAAAACAACCAGGCAGCAGTGTCAACACCCACACAGGCAACAGGATCAGCACCCCTGCAGGCGGCAGGATCAGCACCCCTGCAGGCAGCAGGATTGGCACCTGCACAGGCAGCAGGATCAGCAACAACACTGGCAGCATGATCAGCACCCACACAAGGCAACAGGTTCAGCAAAAACACAGGCAGCATGGTCAGCACCAACACAGCTAACAGGATGAGCACCAACACAGGCAACATGATCAGCAACGTCAGTCAGCAGGATCAGCACCAACAGAGGCAACAGGATCAGCACCCAGACAGTTAGCAGGGTCAGCACACACACAGGGAGCAGATCAGCAACAAGACAAGCAGCAGGGTGAGCACACACACAGGGAGCAGGATCAGCAACCACACAGGCAGTACGGTCAGCACCCAAACAGGCAGCAGGATCAGCAACCCTGCAGGCAGCAGGATTGGCACCAACACAGCAGCAGGATCAGCAACAACACTGGCAGCAGGATCAGCACCCAAACAGGCAGGAGAGTCAACACAGGCAGCAGCAACAGCAAAATCAGCAACAAGGTCAGCAAACAAACAGCCAGCAGGATAAGCACCCCTGCAGGCATCAGGATTGGCACCCGCACAGTCAGGAGGGTCAGCACAGAAACAGAGAGCAGGGTCAGCACCCACAGAAGCAGGAGGTCAGCAAACACACAGGCAGCAAGGTCAGCACCCACACAAGGCAGCAGGATCAGAACCCACACAAGCCGGAAGGTTCAGCCCCCACTCAGCCAGCAGGATCAGCACCCACAATGGCAGGATCAGAAAACAACCAGGCAGCAGGGTCAACTCCCACACAAGGCAGCAGGATCAGCACCCACACAGTTAGCAATATCAGCAGCCACACAAGCAGGGCCAACACCCACTCAGGCAGCAGGGTCAGCACTCACAGAGGCAGGTTCAGAAAGCAACCAGGTAGCAGGGTTAGCACCCACACAGGCAGCAGGGTCAGCACCAACACAGCTAACAGGATGAGCACCAACACAGGCAACATGATCAGCAACGATACAGTCAGCAGGATCAGCACCAACAGAGGCAACAGGATCAGCACCAACACAGGGACCAGGATCAGCAACCACACAGGCAGTAGCATCAGCATCAACACAAGTAACAGGATCAGCACCAACACAGGCAACAGGATCAGCACCAACACAGGCAACAGGAACAGCAACCATACAGGCAGCAAGATCAGCACCCAGACAGACAGCAGGATCAGCACCCAAACAGGCAGCAGGATCAGCACCCAAACAGGCAGCAGGATCAGCAACCCTGCAGGCAGCAGGATTGGCACCTGCACAGGCAGCAGGATCAGCACCAACACAGCAGCAGGATCAGCACCCACACAGCAGCAGGATCAGCACCCACACAGGCAGCAGGATCAGCAACAACACTGGCAGCAGGATCAGCACCCAAACAGACAGCAGGGTCAACACAGGCAGCAGCAACAGCAAATCAGCAACAAGGTCAGCAAATAAAAAAAGCAAGCAGGATAAGCACCCCTGCACGCATCAGGATTGGCACCCGCACAGTCAAGAGGGTCAGCTCAGAAACAGAGAGCAGGGTCATCACCCACAGAAGCAGGAGGTCAGCACGCACACAGGCAGGAAGGTCAGCACCCACACAAAGCAGCAGGATCAGCACCCACACAAGCTGGAAGGTTCAGCACCCACTCAGGCAGCAGGGTCAGCACCCACAGAGGCAGGATCAGAAAACAACCAGGCAACAGGGTCAACACCCGCACAGGCAACAGGTTCAGCAACCCTGCAGGCAGCAGGATCAACACCCACACAGGCAGCAGGATCAACACCCACACAGGCAGCAGGATCAGCACACAGACAGGTACCGATATCAGCAGCCACACAAGCAGGGTCAGAGCCCACATAGGCAGCAGCAACAGCAAGGTCAGCACCAAGTTCAGCGCCCATACAGGCAGCAGGAAAAGCAACCACACAGGTAGCAATATCAGCAGCCACACCAGTAGGGGCACCACCCACACAGGCAGCAGCGTAAGCACCCCTGCAGGAAGCAGCATTGGCACCCACACAGGCATGAGGGCAAAAACAGAAACAGAGAGCAGGGTCAGCACCCACACAGTCAGGAGCTCAGCACCCACACATGCAGCAGAGTCAGCTCTCACACAGGTAGCAGGGTCAGCACAGAAACACACAGCAGGGTCAGCACCCACAGAAGCAGGAGGTCATCAACCACACAGGCAGCAGGATCAGCAACCACACAGGCAACAGGATCAGCACCCACACAGGCAGCAGGGTCAGCACACACACACAGGGAGCAGGATCAACACCAACACAGGTAACAGGATCAGCACCAACACAGGCAACTTGATCAGCAACGACACAGGCAGCAGGATCAGTATCAACAAAGCAACAGGATCAGCACCCACACAGGCAGCAGGGTCAGCACACACACAGTGAGCAGGATCAGCAACCACACAGGCAGCACAGTTAGCACTCACACAGGCAGTAGGATTGGCACCCACACAGTGAGGAGGACCAGCACAGAAACAGACAGCAGGGTCAGCACTCACACAGGCAGGAGGTCAGCACCCACACACGCAGCAGGGCCAGCACCCACACAGGCAGCAGGATCAGCAACCACACAGGCAACAGGATCAGCACCCACAAAGGCATCAGGACCAGCACCAAAAGATGCAACAGGATTAGCACCCACACACGCAGCGGGAAAAGCAACCACACAGGCAGCATGGGTCAGCACTCACACAGGCAGCAGGATCAGCAACCACACAGGCAGCAGGATCAGCACCCACGCATGCAACAGGACCAGCACCAAAAGACGCAACAGGATCAGCACACACACAGGCAGCAGGTTCATCACACACACAGGGAGCAAGATCAGCAACCAGACTGGCAGCAGGGTCAGCACACACGCAGGGAGCAGGATCAGCAACCACACAGGTAGCAGGGTCAGAAACCACACAGGCAGCAGGATTGGCACCCACACAGGCAGGAGGACCAGTACAGAAAAAGACAGCTGGCTCAGCACCCACACAGACAGCAGGGTCAGCACAGAAACAGACTGCAGTGTCAGCACCCACAGGGGCAGGAGGTGAGCAACCACACAGGAAACAGGACCAGCAACCACACAGGCAGCAGGGCCAGCAGCCACACAGGCAGCAGGATCAGCAGCCACACAGGCAGCATGTGTCAGCACACACACAGGCAACAGGATCAGCAACCATACAGGCAGCAGGGTCTGCACCCACACAGGGAGCAGAATCAGCAACCACACAGACAGCAGGATCAGAACCAACTGAGGCAACAGGATCAGCAACCACACAGGATGCAGGATCGGCACCCACACAGGATGCAGGATCGGCACCCACGCAGGCAGCAGGATCAGCACCAACAGAGGTAACAGGATCAGTAACCACACAGGGAGCAGGATCAGCAACCACACAGGCAGTAGCATCAGCACCAACATAGGTAACAGGATCAGCACCAACACAGGCAACATGATCAGCACCAACACAGGCAACATGATCAGCACCAACACAGGCAACAGGAACAGCAACCATACAGGCAGCAAGATCAGCACACAGATAGGCAGCAGGGTCAGCACTCACAGAAGCAGCATAATTAGAACCAACAGAAGCAGCAGGGATAACAGCCACATAGGCAGCAGGATCAGCATCCACACAAGCAGCAGGGTCAGCAACTACACAGGTAGCAGTGTCAGCACCCACACAGGTGCAATATCAGCACTCACAGGGGTATTAAGGTCAAGACCCACACAGACAGTAGGTCTAGCACCCACATAGGCACCAGGAACTGCACCCACACGGGGAGCAGAGTCAGCACCCACACAGGCAGCAGCAACAACAAGATCAGTACCAAGCTCAGCACCCAAACAGGCAGCTGGGTAAGCACCCCTGCAGGCAGCGGGATTGGCACCCGCATAGGCAGTCAGGTCAGCACAGAAATAGACAGCAGGGTCAGCACCCACACAGGCAGGAAGTCAGTACGCACAAAGGCAGCAGGGTCAGCACCCACAAATGCAGCAGGATCAGCAATCACACAGGCAGCAGGTTCAGCACCCAATCAGCAGCAGGGTCAGCACCCACAGAGTCAGGACGGTCAGCACCTGAACTGACAGCAGCGTCAGCACACACACAGGCAGGAGGTCAGAAAACAACCAGACAGCAGGGTCAGCACCCACACAGACAGCAGAGTCAGTACCCACACAGGCAGCAGGATCAGCACCCATACAGTCAGGAGAATCAGCACCCATACAGGCAGCAGGATCAGCACCCCTGCAGGCAGGAGGATTGGCATCTGCACAGGCAGCAGGATCAGCACCAACACAGCAGCAGGATCAGCAAAAACACTGGCAGCAGGGCCAGCAACCACAGAGGCAGCAGGGTCAGCACCCACACAGGCAGCAGAGTCAGTACACACACAGGCAGCAGGATCAGCACCCATACAGGCAGCAAGATCAGCACCAACACAGGCAGCAAGATCAGCAAACACATTGGCAGCAGGGTCAGCACCCACACAGGCAGCAGGGTCAGCAACCACACAGGCAGCAGGATTGGCACCCACACAATGAGGAGGACCAGCACAGAAACAGACAGTAGGGTCAGCACTCACATAGGCAGGAGGTCAGCACCCACACAAGCAGCAGGGCCAGCACCCACACAGGCAGCAGGATCAGCAACCACACAGGCAGCAGGATCAGCACCCACACAGGCAACAGGACCAGCACCAAAAGACGCAATTGGATCAGCACCCACACACGCAGCAGCATCAGCAACGACACAGGCAGCATGGGTCAGCACCCACACAGGCTGCAGCATCAGCACCCCTGCAGGAAGCAGGATTGGCAACTGCACAGGCAGCAGGATCAGCACCAACACAGGCAGCAGGATCAGCAAACACACTGGCAGCAGGGTCAGCACCCACACAGGCAGCAGGGTCAGCAGCCACATAGGCAGCAGGGTCAGCACCGACACAGGCAGCAGGGTCTGCACTGACACAGGCAGCAGGGTCAGCACCGACACAAGCAGCAGGGTCAGCACCAACACAGGCAGCGGGTCAGCACTGACACAGGCAGCAGGATCAGCAACCACAGTGGCAGCACCAACACAGCTAACAGGATGAGCACCAACACAGGCAACATGATCAGCAACGACAGAGGCAGCAGGATCAGCACTCACACAGGCAACAGAATCAGTATCAACAGAGGCAACAGGATCAGCACCCACGCAGGTAGCAGGGTCAGCACACACACAGAGAGCAGATCAGCAACAAGACAGGCAGCAGGGTGAGCACACACACAGGGAGCAGGATAAGCAGCCAGACAGGCAGCAGGGTCAGCAAACACACAGGCAGCAGGGTCAGCAACCACACAGGCCCCAGGGTCAGCAACCACACAGGCAGGAGGAGTAGCATCCACACAGGCAGCAGGATCAGCAACCACAAAGGCAGCAGGATCAGCACACATGCAAGCAGCAGGATCAGTACACACACAGGCAGCAAGATCAGCACCCACACAGGCAGCAGGATTAACCCCTACTCAAGGCAGCAGGATCAGCACCCACACGGGTAACAATATCAGCAGCCACACAAGCAGGGCCAACACCCACTCAGGCAGCAGGGTCAGCATCCACAGAGGCAGGTTCAGAAAGCAACCAGGCAGCAGGGACAACACCCACACAGGCAGAAGGATCAGCACCCAAACAAGCAGCAGGATCAACACCCAAACAGGCAGCAGGATCAGCAACCCTGCAGGCAGCAGGTTTGGCACCTGCACAGGCATGGGATCAGCAACAACACAGCAGCAGGATCAGCAACAACACTGGCAGCAGGATCAGCACCCACACAAGGCAGCAGGTTCAGCACCAACACAGGCAGCAGGGTCAGCACCCACACAGCCAGCAGAATCAGCGACCAACCAGGCAGCAGGATCAACACCCACATAGGCAGCAGCAACAGCAAGGTCAGAAACAAGGTCAGCAAACAAACAGCCAGCAGGATAAGCACCCCTGCTGGCATCAGGATTGGCACCCACACAGGCAGGAGGGTCAGCACAGAAACAGAGAGCAGGGTCAGCACCCAAAGAAGCAGGAGGTCAGCAAGCACACAGGCAGCAAGGTCAGCACCCACACAGGCAGTAGGATCAGCACCCACAGAGGCAGGATCAGAAAACAACCAGGCAGCAGGGTCAACACCCACACAGGCAACAGGATCAGCACCCCTGCAGGCAGCAGGATCAGCACCCCTGCAGGCAGCAGGATTGGCACCTGCACAGGCAGCAGGATCAGCAACACTGGCAGCAGGATCAGCACCCTCACAAAGCAACAGGTTCAGCAAAAACACAGGCAGCATGGTCAGCACCAACACAGCTAACAGGATGAGCACCAACACAGGCAACATGATCAGCAACGACACAGTCAGCAGGATCAGCACCCACACAGGAAACAGGATCGGCATCAACAGAGGCAACAGGATCAGCACCCACACAGGAAACAGGATCAGCACCAACAGAGGCAACAGGATCAGCACCCACACAGGTAGCAGGGTCAGCACACACACAGGGAGCAGATCAGCAACAAGACAGGCAGCAGGGTGAGCACACACACAAGGCAGCAGTTTCAGCACCAACGCAGGCATCAGGGTCAGCAACCACACAGGCAGCAGGATCAGCACCCAAACAGGCAGCAGGGTCAACACAGGCAGCAGCAACAGCAAAATCAGCAACAAGGTCAGCAACCACACAGGCAGCAGGATAAGCACTCCTGCACGCATCAGGATTGGCACCCGCACAGTCAGGAGGGTCAGCACAGAAACAGAGAGCAGGGTCATCACCCACAGAAGCAGGAGGTCAGCACGCACACAGGCAGGATGGTCAGCACCCACACAAGGCAGCAGGAACAGCACCCACACGAGCTGGAAGGTTCAGCCCCCCTGCAGGCAGCAGGATCAGCACATATGCAGGCAGCAGGATCAGTATACACACAGGCAGCATGAGCAGCACCCATACAGGCAGCAGGATCAACACCCACACAGGCAGCAGGATCAGCACACACACAGGTACCGATATCAGCAGCCACACAAGCAGGGTCAGAGCCCACATAGGCAGCAGCAACAGCAAGGTCAGCAGCAAGTTCATCACCCATACAGGCAGCAGGAACAGCAACCACACAGGTAGCAATATCATCAGCCACACAAGCAGGGTCAGCACCCACAAAGGCAGCTGTGTAAGCACCCCTGCAGGAAGCAGCATTGGCACCCACACAGGCAGGAGGGTAAAAACAGAAACAGACAGCAGGGTCAGCACTCACACAGGCAGGAGCTCAGCACCCACACATGCAGCAGAGTCAGCTCTCACACAGGCAGAAGGGTCAGCACAGAAACACACAGCAGGGTCAGCACCCACAGAAGCAGGAGGTCATCAACCACACAGGCAGCAGGATCAGCACCCATACAGCAACAGGATCAGCACCAACAGAGGCAACAGGATCAGGACCCACCCAGGCAGCAGGGTCAGCACACACACTGGGAGCAGGATCAACAACAACACAGGTAACAGGATCAGCACCAACACAGGCAACTTGATCAGCAACGACACAGGCAGCAGGATCAGTATCAACAGAGCAACAGGATCAGCACCCACATAGGCAGCAGGTTCAGCACACAAACAGGGAGCAGATCAGCAACAAGACAGCCAGCAGGGTCAGCACACACACAGTGAGGAGGATCAGCAACCACACAGGCAGCACAGTTAGCACTTACACAGGCAGTAGGATTGGCACCCACACAGTGAGGAGGACCAGCACAGAAACGGACAGCAGGGTCAGCACTCACACAGGCAGGAGGTCAGCACCCACACAAGCAGCAGGGCCAGCACCCACACAGGCAGCAGGATCAGCAACTACACAGGCAGCAGGATCAGCACCCACACAGGCAACAGGACCAGCACCAAAAGACGCAACAAGATCAGCACCCACACAGGCAACAGGTTCAGCACACACACAGGGAGCAAGATCAGCAACCACACAGGTAGCAGGGTCAGAAACCACACAGGCAGCAGGATTGGCACCCACACAGGCAGGAGGACCAGTACAGAAAAAAACAGCTGGCTCAGCACCCACACAGGCAGCAGGCTTAGCACCCACACAGACAGCAGGGTCGGCACAGAAACAGACAGCAGTGTTAGCACCCACAGAGGCAGGAGGTGAGCAACCACACAGGAAACAGGACCAGCAACCACACAGGCAGCAGGGCCAGCAGCCACACAGGCAGCAGGATCAGCAACCACACAGGCAGCATGTGTCAGCACTCACACAGGCAACAGGATCAGCAACCACACAGGCAGCAGGGTCTGCACCCACACAGGGAGCAGAATCAGCAACCACACAGGCAGCAGGATCAGAACCAACACAGGCAGCAGGATCAGCACCAACTGAGGCAACAGGATCAGCAACCACACAGGATGCAGGATTGGCACCCACACAGGCAGCAGGATCAACACCCACGCAGGCAGCAGGATCAGCACCAACAGAGGTAAAAGGATCAGTAACCACACAGGGAGCAGGTTCAGCAACCACACAGGCAGTAGCATCAGCACCAACACAGGTAACAGGATCAGCACCAACATAGGCAACAGGATCAGCACCAACACAGGCAACAGGAACAGCAACCATACAGGCAGCAAGATCAGCACCCAGATAGGCAGCAGGGTCAGCACTCACAGAAGCAGCATGATTAGAACAAACAGAAGCAGCAGGGATAACAGCCACATAGGCAGCAGGATCAGCATCCACACAAGCAGCAGGGTCAGAAACTACACAGGTAGCAGTGTCAGCACCCACACAGGCAGCAAGTTCAGCACCCACACAGATGCAATATCAGCACACACAGGGGTATTAAGATCAAGACCCACACAGACAGTAGGTCTAGCACCCACATAGGCACCAGGAACTGCACCCACAAGAGGAGCAGAGTCAGCACCCACACATGCAGCAGCAACAGCAAGATCAGTACCAAGCTCAGCACCCATACAGTCAGCAGGATCAGCACCCATACAGGCAGCAGGATCAACACGCATGCAGGCAGCAGGATTGGCATCTGCACAGGCAGCAGGATCAGCACCAACACAGCAGCAGGATCAGCAAAAACACTGGCAGCAGGGCCAGCAACCACAGAGGCAGCAGGGTCAGCACCCACACAGGCAGCAGAGTCAGTACCCACACAGGCAGCAGGATCAGCACCAACACAGGCAGCAGGATCAGCAACAACACTGGCAGCAGGATCAGCACCCACACAAGGCAGCAGGTTCAGCACCAACACAGGCAGCAGGGTCAGCACCCACACAGCCAGCAGAATCAGCGACCAACCAGGCAGCAGGATCAACACCCACATAGGCAGCAGCAACAGCAAGGTCAGAAACAAGGTCAGCAAACAAACAGCCAGCAGGATAAGCACCCCTGCTGGCATCAGGATTGGCACCCACACAGGCAGGAGGGTCAGCACAGAAACAGAGAGCAGGGTCAGCACCCAAAGAAGCAGGAGGTCAGCAAGCACACAGGCAGCAAGGTCAGCACCCACACAGGCAGTAGGATCAGCACCCACAGAGGCAGGATCAGAAAACAACCAGGCAGCAGGGTCAACACCCACACAGGCAACAGGATCAGCACCCCTGCAGGCAGCAGGATCAGCACCCCTGCAGGCAGCAGGATTGGCACCTGCACAGGCAGCAGGATCAGCAACACTGGCAGCAGGATCAGCACCCTCACAAAGCAACAGGTTCAGCAAAAACACAGGCAGCATGGTCAGCACCAACACAGCTAACAGGATGAGCACCAACACAGGCAACATGATCAGCAACGACACAGTCAGCAGGATCAGCACCCACACAGGAAACAGGATCGGCATCAACAGAGGCAACAGGATCAGCACCCACACAGGAAACAGGATCAGCACCAACAGAGGCAACAGGATCAGCACCCACACAGGTAGCAGGGTCAGCACACACACAGGGAGCAGATCAGCAACAAGACAGGCAGCAGGGTGAGCACACACACAAGGCAGCAGTTTCAGCACCAACGCAGGCATCAGGGTCAGCAACCACACAGGCAGCAGGATCAGCACCCAAACAGGCAGCAGGGTCAACACAGGCAGCAGCAACAGCAAAATCAGCAACAAGGTCAGCAACCACACAGGCAGCAGGATAAGCACTCCTGCACGCATCAGGATTGGCACCCGCACAGTCAGGAGGGTCAGCACAGAAACAGAGAGCAGGGTCATCACCCACAGAAGCAGGAGGTCAGCACGCACACAGGCAGGATGGTCAGCACCCACACAAGGCAGCAGGAACAGCACCCACACGAGCTGGAAGGTTCAGCCCCCCTGCAGGCAGCAGGATCAGCACATATGCAGGCAGCAGGATCAGTATACACACAGGCAGCATGAGCAGCACCCATACAGGCAGCAGGATCAACACCCACACAGGCAGCAGGATCAGCACACACACAGGTACCGATATCAGCAGCCACACAAGCAGGGTCAGAGCCCACATAGGCAGCAGCAACAGCAAGGTCAGCAGCAAGTTCATCACCCATACAGGCAGCAGGAACAGCAACCACACAGGTAGCAATATCATCAGCCACACAAGCAGGGTCAGCACCCACAAAGGCAGCTGCGTAAGCACCCCTGCAGGAAGCAGCATTGGCACCCACACAGGCAGGAGGGTAAAAACAGAAACAGACAGCAGGGTCAGCACTCACACAGGCAGGAGCTCAGCACCCACACATGCAGCAGAGTCAGCTCTCACACAGGCAGAAGGGTCAGCACAGAAACACACAGCAGGGTCAGCACCCACAGAAGCAGGAGGTCATCAACCACACAGGCAGCAGGATCAGCACCCATACAGCAACAGGATCAGCACCAACAGAGGCAACAGGATCAGGACCCACCCAGGCAGCAGGGTCAGCACACACACTGGGAGCAGGATCAACAACAACACAGGTAACAGGATCAGCACCAACACAGGCAACTTGATCAGCAACGACACAGGCAGCAGGATCAGTATCAACAGAGCAACAGGATCAGCACCCACATAGGCAGCAGGTTCAGCACACAAACAGGGAGCAGATCAGCAACAAGACAGCCAGCAGGGTCAGCACACACACAGTGAGGAGGATCAGCAACCACACAGGCAGCACAGTTAGCACTTACACAGGCAGTAGGATTGGCACCCACACAGTGAGGAGGACCAGCACAGAAACGGACAGCAGGGTCAGCACTCACACAGGCAGGAGGTCAGCACCCACACAAGCAGCAGGGCCAGCACCCACACAGGCAGCAGGATCAGCAACTACACAGGCAGCAGGATCAGCACCCACACAGGCAACAGGACCAGCACCAAAAGACGCAACAAGATCAGCACCCACACAGGCAACAGGTTCAGCACACACACAGGGAGCAAGATCAGCAACCACACAGGTAGCAGGGTCAGAAACCACACAGGCAGCAGGATTGGCACCCACACAGGCAGGAGGACCAGTACAGAAAAAAACAGCTGGCTCAGCACCCACACAGGCAGCAGGCTTAGCACCCACACAGACAGCAGGGTCGGCACAGAAACAGACAGCAGTGTTAGCACCCACAGAGGCAGGAGGTGAGCAACCACACAGGAAACAGGACCAGCAACCACACAGGCAGCAGGGCCAGCAGCCACACAGGCAGCAGGATCAGCAACCACACAGGCAGCATGTGTCAGCACTCACACAGGCAACAGGATCAGCAACCACACAGGCAGCAGGGTCTGCACCCACACAGGGAGCAGAATCAGCAACCACACAGGCAGCAGGATCAGAACCAACACAGGCAGCAGGATCAGCACCAACTGAGGCAACAGGATCAGCAACCACACAGGATGCAGGATTGGCACCCACACAGGCAGCAGGATCAACACCCACGCAGGCAGCAGGATCAGCACCAACAGAGGTAAAAGGATCAGTAACCACACAGGGAGCAGGTTCAGCAACCACACAGGCAGTAGCATCAGCACCAACACAGGTAACAGGATCAGCACCAACATAGGCAACAGGATCAGCACCAACACAGGCAACAGGAACAGCAACCATACAGGCAGCAAGATCAGCACCCAGATAGGCAGCAGGGTCAGCACTCACAGAAGCAGCATGATTAGAACCAACAGAAGCAGCAGGGATAACAGCCACATAGGCAGCAGGATCAGCATCCACACAAGCAGCAGGGTCAGAAACTACACAGGTAGCAGTGTCAGCACCCACACAGGCAGCAAGTTCAGCACCCACACAGATGCAATATCAGCACACACAGGGGTATTAAGATCAAGACCCACACAGACAGTAGGTCTAGCACCCACATAGGCACCAGGAACTGCACCCACAAGAGGAGCAGAGTCAGCACCCACACATGCAGCAGCAACAGCAAGATCAGTACCAAGCTCAGCACCCATACAGTCAGCAGGATCAGCACCCATACAGGCAGCAGGATCAACACGCATGCAGGCAGCAGGATTGGCATCTGCACAGGCAGCAGGATCAGCACCAACACAGCAGCAGGATCAGCAAAAACACTGGCAGCAGGGCCAGCAACCACAGAGGCAGCAGGGTCAGCACCCACACAGGCAGCAGAGTCAGTACCCACACAGGCAGCAGGATCAGCACCCATACAGGCAGCAGGATCAGCACCAACACAGGCAGCAAGATCAGCAAACACACTGGCAGCAGGGTCAGCACCCACGCAGGCAGCAGGGTCAGCAACCACACAGGCAGCAGGATTGGCACCCACACAGTGAGGAGGACCAGCACAGAAACAGACAGCAGGGTCAGCACTCACACAGGCAGGAGGTCAGCACCCACACAAGCAGCAGGGCCAGCACGCACACAGGCAGCAGGATCAGCAACCACACAGGCAGCAGGATCAGCACCCAAACAGGCAACAGGACCAGCACCAAAAGACGCAATAGGATCAGCACCCACACATACAGCGGCATCAGCAACCACACAGGCAGCATGGGTCAGCACTCACACAGGCAGCAGGATCAGCAACCACACAGGCAGCAGGATCAGCACCCACACAGGCAGCAGCATCAGCACCCCTGCAGGAAGCAGGATTGTCACCTGCACAGGAAGCAGGATCAGCAACCACACAGGCAGCAGGATCAGCACGCACACAGGCTGCAGCATCAGCACCCCTGCAGGAAGCAGGATTGGCACCTGCACAGGCAGCAGGATCAGCACCAACACAGGCAGCAGGATCAGCAAACACACTGGCAGTAGGGTCAGCACCCACACAGGCAGCGGGTCAGCACCGACACAGGCAGCAGAATCAGCACTGACACAGGCAGCAGGATCAGCACCACACAGGCAGCAGGGTCAGCAAACACATTGGCAGCAGGATCAGAAACCACACAGGCAGCAGGATCAGCACCCATACAGGGAGCAGGGTCAGCACACCTGCAGGCAGCAGGATTGGCATCTGCACAGGCAGCAGGGTCAGCAACCACACTGGCAGGAGGAGTAGCATCCACACAGGTAGCAGGATCAGCAACCACAAAGGCAGCAGGATCAGCACATATACAGGCTGCAGGATCAGTACACACACAGGAAGCAAGATCAGCACCCACACAGGCAGCAGGATCAACACCCACACAGGCGGCAGGACCAGCACTCACACAGGTAACAATATCAGCAGCCACACAAGCAGGGTCAGAGCCCACATCGGCAGCAGCAACAGCAAGGTCAGCAGTAAGTTCATCAGCCATACAGTTAGCAGGAACAGCAACCACACAGGTAGCAATATCAGCAGCCACACAAGCAGGGTCAGCACCCACACAGGCAGCAGCGTAAGCGCCACTGCAGGAAACAGCATTGGCACCCACACAGGCAGGAGGGCAAAAACAGAAACAGAGAGCAGGGTCAGCACCCACAAAGGCAGGAGGTCAGCACCCACAAAGGCAGCAGGGTCAGCTCCCACACAGGCATGAGGTTCAGCACAGAAACAGACAGCAGTGTCAGCACCCACAGAAGCAGGAGTTCAGCAACCACACAGGCAGCAGGATCAGCACCCACACAGGTAGCAGGGTCAGCACACACACAGGGAGCAGGATCAGCAACGACACAGGCAGCAGGATCAGCATCAACAGAGGGAACAGGATCAGCACCCACATAGGCAGCAGGGTCAGCACACAGACAGGGAGCAGGATTGGCATCCACATAATGAGGAGGGCCAGCACAGAAACAGACAACAAGGTCAGCACCCACAAAGGCAGGAGGTCAGCACCCACACAAGCATCAGGGCCAGCAACCACACAGGCAGCATGTGTCAGCACTCACACAGGCAGCAGGATCAGCAACCACACAAGCAGCTGGATCAGCACCAAAAGAGGCAATAGGATCAGCACCCACACCGGCTGCAGGGTCAGCACACACGCAGGGAGCAGGATCAGCAACCACACAGGTAGCAGGGTCAGCAACTGCACAGACAGCAGGATTGGCACCCACACAGGCAGGAAGGCCAGCACTGAAAATGACAGCAGGGTCAGCACCCACACAGGCAGCAGGGTCAGCTCCCACACAGGCAGGAGGATCAGCACAGAAACAGACAGCAGTGTCAGCACCCACAGAAGCAGGAGGTCAGCAACCACACAGGCAGCAGGATCAGCACCCACACAGGCAACAGGATCGGCACCAACAGAGGCAACAGGATCAGCACCCACACAGGTAGCAGGGTCAGCACACACACAGGGAGCAGGATCAGCAACGACACAGGCAGCAGGATCAGCATCAACAGAGGGAACAGGATCAGCACCCACATAGGCAGCAGGGTCAGCACACAGACAGGGAGCAGGACTGGCACCCACACAATGAGGAGGGTCAGCACAGAAACAGACAGCAGCGTCAGCACCCACAAAGGCAGGAGGTCGGCACCAACACAAGCAGCAGGGCCAGCACCCACACACGCAGCAGGATCAGCAACCACACAGGCAACATGGGTCAGCACTCACACAGGCAGCAGGATCAGCAACCACACGGGCAGCAGGATCAGCACCAAAAGAGGCAACAGGATCAGCACCCACACAGGCAGCAGGGTCAGCACACACACAGGGAGTAGGATCAGCAACCACACACGCAGCAGGATCAGCAACCACATAGGCAGCATGGGTCAGCACTCACACAGGCAGGAGGGCCAGCACCCACACAGGCAGCAGGATCAGCACCAAAAGAGGCAACAGGATCAGCACCCACATAGGCAGCAGGGACAGCACACACACAGGGAGCAGGATCAGCAACCAGACAGGCAGCAGGGTCAGCACACACGCAGGGAGCAGGATCAGCAACCACACAGGTAGCAGGGTCAGCAACTACACAGGCAGCAGGATTGGCAACAACACAGGCAGGAGGGCCAGCACCCACACAGGCAGCAGGGTCGGCACAGAAACAGGAAGCAGGGTCAGCATCCACACAAGCAGGAGGTTAGCACCCACACAGGCAGGAGGGTCAGCACAGAAACAGACAGCAGGGTCAGCTCCGACAGCGGCAAGAGGACAGCACACACACAGGCAGCAGGACCAGCAATCACAAAGACAGCAGGGCCTGCAGCCTCACAGACAGCAGGATCAGCAACCTCACAGGCAGCATGGGTCAGCACTCACACATGCTGCAGGATCAGCAACCACAAAGGCAACAGGATCAGCACCAACAGAGGTCATAGGATCAGCAACAAAAAGGAGTAGGATCAGCAACCTCACAGGCAGTAGCATCAGCACCAACACAGTTAACAGGATCAGCACCAAAACAGGCAGCAGGAGCAGCACCAACACAGGCAACAGGATCAGCACAACAGAGGTCATAGGATCAGCAACAAAAAGGAGCAGGATCAGCAACCTCACAGGCAGTAGCATCAGCACCAACACAGTTAACAGGATCAGCACCAACACAGGCAACAGGAGCAACACCCACGCAGGCAGCAGCAACAGCAACTATACAGGCAGCAAGTTCAGCACCCATACAGGCAGCAGGGTAAGCACCCCTGCAGGGAGCAGGATTGGCACCCGCAAAGGCAGTCAGGTCAGCACAGACATAGACAGCAGGGTCAGCACCCACACAGGCAGGAAGTCAGCACGCACAAAGGCAGCAGGGTCAGCATCCACACAGGCAGCATGATCAGCAATCACACAGGCAGCAGGTTCAGCACCCATTCAGGAGCAGGGTCAGCACCCACACAGGCAGGAGGTCAGCATCTGAACTGACAGTAGGGTCAGCACCCACACAGGCAGCAGAGTCAGTACCCACACAGGCAGCAGGATCAGCACCCATACAGTCAGCAGGATCAGCACCCATTCAGGCAGCAGGATCAGCACCCATACACGCAGCAGGATCAGCACCCCTGCAGGAAGCAAAATTGGCACCTGCAAAGGCAACAGGATCAGTAAACACACTGGCAGCAGGATCAGCAACCACACTGGCAGCAGGGTCAGCACCCACTCAGGCAGCAGGGTCAGCACCCGCACAGGCAGCAGGATCAGCAACCACACTGGCAGCAGGGTCAGCACCCACTCAGGCAGCAGGGTCAGCACCCACACAAGCAGCAGAGACAGTACCATACAGGCAGCAGGATCAGCACCCATACAGTCAGCAGGATCAGCACCCATTCAGGCAGCAGGATCAGCACCCATACACGCAGCAGGATCAGCACCCCTGCAGGAAGCAAACTTGGCACCTGCACAGGCAACAGGATCAGCAAACACACTGGCAGCAGGGTCAGCACCCACTCAGGCAACAGGGTCAGCACCCACACAGGCAGCAGGATCAGCAACCACACAGGCAGCAGGATCAGCAACCACACAGGCAGCAGGGTCAGCAACCACTCTGGCAGGAGGAGTAGCATCCACACAGGCCGCAGGATCAGCAACCACAAAGGCAGCAGGATCAGCACATATGCAGACAGGAGGATCAGCACCCATACACGCAGCAGGATCAGCACCCCTGCAGGAAGCAAAATTGGCACCTGCACAGGCAACAGGATCAGCAAACACACTGGCAGCAGGGTCAGCACCCACTCAGGCAGCAGGGTCAGCACCCACACAGGCAGCAGGGGTCAGCACCCACACAGGCAGCAGGGTCAGCAAACACACTGGCAACAGGATCAGAAACCACACAGGCAGCAGGATCAGCACCCATACAGGCAACAGGATCAGCACCCCTGCAGGCAGTTGGATTGGCATCTGCACAGGCAGCAGGATTAGCACCAACACAGCAGCAGGGTCATCGACCACACAGACAGCAGGATAAGCAACCACACAGGCAGCATGGGTCAGCACTCACACAGGCAGCAGGATCAGCAACCACACTGGCAGCAGGGTATGTACTCACACAGGCAGCAGGGTCTGCACCCATACAGGGATCAGAATAAACAACCACACAGGCAGCAGGATCAGCACTAACACAGGCAACAGGATCAGCTCCAAATGAGGCAACAGGATCAGCAACCATACAGGAAGCAGGATCGGCACACACACAGGCAGCAGGATCAACACCCACACAGGCAACAGGACCAGCACCAACAGAGGTAAAAGGATCAGCAACCACACAGGCAGTAGCATCAACACCAACACAGGTAACAGGATCAGCACCAACACAGGCAACATGATCAGCACCAACAGAGGCAACAGGAACAGCAATCATACAGGCAGCAAGATCAGCACCCAGACAGACAGCAGGGTCAGCACTCACAAAAGCAGCATGATTAGAACCAACAGAAGCAGCAGGGATAACAGTCACATAAGCAGCAGGATCAGCATCCACACAAGCAGCAGGGTCAGCAACAACACAGGCAGCAGGGTCAGCAATCAGACAGCAGTTGGGTCAGTCACCAAACAGGCAGCAGTGTCAGCAACTACACAGGTAGCAGTGTCAGCACCCACACAGGCAGCATGTTCAGCACCCACACATGTGCAATATCAGCACACACAGGGCTATTAAGGTCAAGACCCACACAGGCAGTAGGTCTAACACCCACATAGGCATCAGGATCTGCACCCACACAGGGAGCAGTTTCAGCACCCACACAGGCAGCCGCAACAGCAAGATCAGCACCAAGCTCAGCAACGCTGCAGGCAGCAGGATTGGCACCCGCATAGGCAATCGGGTCAGCACAGAAATAGACAGCAGGGTCAGCTCCAACAGCGTCAGGAGGACAGCACACACCTAGGCAGCAGGACCAGCAATCACACAGACAGAAGGGCCAGCAGCCACACAGACAGCAGGATCAGCAACCACACAGGCAGCATGGGTCAGCACCAACAGAGATAATAGGATCAGTAACCACACAGGGAGCAGGATCAGCAACCTCACAGGCAGTAGCATCAGCACCAACACAGTTAACAGGATCAGCACCAACACAGGCAACAGGAGCAGCACCAACACAGGCAACAGGAACAGCAACCATACAGGCAGCAAGTTCAGCACCCAGACAGGCAGCAGGGTCATCACTCACACAAGCAGCATGATTAGAACCAACAGAAGCAGCAGGGATAACAGCCACATAGGCAGCAGGATCAGCATCCTCACAAGCAGCAGGGTCAGCAACAACACAGTTAGCAGGGTCAGGAATCAGACAGCAGTTGGGTCAGTCACTAAACAAGCATCAGCGTCAGCAACTACACAGGTAGCAGTGTCAGCACTCACACAGGCAGTAGGTCTGGCACCCACATAGGCACCAGGATCTGCACCACACAGGGAGCAGAGTCAGCACCCACGCAGACAGCAGCAACAGCAAGATCAGCACCAAGCACAGCACCCATACAGGCAGCAGAGTAAGCACCCCTGCAGGCAGCAGGATTGGCACCTGCATGGGCAGTCAGGTCAGCACAGAAATAGACAGCAGGGTCAGCACCCACACAGGCAGGAAGTCAGCATTCACACAGGCAGCAGGTTCAGCACCCATTCAGGAGCAGGGTCAGCACCCACAGAGGCAGGACGGTCAGCACCTGCACTGACAGCAGCGCCAGCACCCACACAGGCAGGAGGTCAGAAAACTACCAGACAGCAGGGTTAGCACCCACACAGACAGCAGAGTCAGTACCCACACAGGCAGCAGGATCAGCACCCATACAGGCAGCAGGATCAGCACCCATTCAGGCAGCAGGATCAGTACCCATACACACAGCAGGATCAGCACCCCTGCAGGAAGCAGAATTGGCACCTGCACAGGCAGCAGGATCAGCAACCACACTGGCAGCAGGGTCAGCACCCACTCAGGCAGCAGGGTCAGCACCCGCACAGGCAGCAGGGTCAGCACCCACACAGGCAGCAGGGTCAGCGACCACACAGGCAGCAGGGTCAGCAACCACTCTGGCAGGAGGAGTAGCATCCACACAGGCCGCAGGATCAGCAACCACAAAGGCAGCAGGATC